>NW_014013097.1:12545-25747 GCF_000611645.1 Monoraphidium neglectum | reverse complement strand
CCGCCGCCGCGTCATGGCGCCGCCGCCGCCCCGTCGCAGCGCCGCCGCCGCTCAATACCGCAGGTCCAGCACGTGCGCCACCTTGGCATTGGTGCTGACCGCCAGCCGCGCGCCGGTCTTGTCCCAGCACACCTCGAACACGCCGCCCGCCGCCTCAAACTCACGGACCAGCCCGCCGTCGGGCACGCTCCATATCCGCACCTTGCCGTCAATCGAGCCCGTCGCGAGCAGCTTCCCGGCAGGCGCCCATGAAACCGAGTAGACCGAGTGGTCTCCCGCCTTGCCGCGGTCCGGGTCCGAGTAGTGCTGCAGCGTGTGCTGGCACGCGCCCGTCGCCGCGTCCCAGACCTTGGCGGTGCCGTCGAATGACGCCGTCGCGAGCAGCAGCGGCAGCCCGGGGTTGGCGCTCTGCGGGCCTGTCGGGCTCCACTTGAGCGTGTAGACCTCCTTGACGTGCGCTGTGAGGCTGTGGATCGGCGCGTCGCGGTTGGCCTGCCACACCTTGGCGGTAGCGTCGTCGCTGCAGGAGGCCAGCAGCTTACCGGCGGGGTCCCACCGCACGGCGTTGACCTGGGACAGGCGCGGGCGAGGGGGCGGGTCGCGATGCGCGAGCGGGGGGACGGTGGGCTGCATGGAAGCCACGGGGCTGCACCGGCAGCAGCGGCAGCTGAAGATCAGGCAGGCGGCCGCAGGCGGCGCTGCGGCGCGCTGCCACGGGCCGCACGGCGAGCGGCATGACCGAGTCGGGGAACGGGTTTTCGTGCGCGGAACACGCACCTCATTGGTGTGGCCCGTCCAAGTCTTGATGGGCCTCTCGCTGCCCAGCTTGCAGAGGTGGATGTTGTTGTCGGAGGAGCAGGTCGCAAACTGGCTGGCGTTGCGCCAGTCGGCGTCCAGCACGGCCGCTGCGGGCAGGAGGGCGCGGCGCAGCGGCGTGGAGGCAGGTCGGCGGGTCAGCAACGAGTACGGCGGCCAAGCGTCCCCCACCAGGAGCTTTCAAACTACCAGACATGGTGAAATAAAGAAGGAAGAAACATGAAAAGGCTTGGGCTTGCTTCTGCAACAATCAGGGTATAGTATCAGAGAATACGCACACCCCCTTGCACGGCTCTGTTGCGCACACACGCACTCCTGACACAATGAACCAGCCAAACGCATGCGCGCGTGGGCATCCCTGCTCTTGACCGCAGGCCCCGCCCTGCGCGGCCGCGGCGCCGCCTCACCCCCGTGGAAGGAGAACTGCTGCCGCACGCTGCTGGTGGCCACGTCCCACACGACGGTGCTCTCGTCCGCGCTGCTGGTCAGCAGGAGGTCGCCGCGCTTGTTCCAGCGCAGCGCAAACACCGGGCCCGTGTGCCGCTCCAGCGTCGCCTTGAGCTTGCCTGGCGGGCCGCGGTGCAAGTGGAGGGGTGGGGGCGGGGCCGCGCCAGGCACATGCGTGCTGATCAGCAGGCACAAGGATATATACTCTTGATCCGCTTGGGTGCAAGGGAGTCGGACTGCATGCTGCAGTGGGCTGGCCAAGCTATCTGCCCAGATGTTCATGGCGGCTGTCGACGAGCCGACCACCACCATGGGCCCTGCGCCGGCTGGGCCGGCCGCAGTGGCCGCATCTCACCCTGCCCCTGGGCCAACGCGCTCACCCTCCTTGGTCCACACGCGCGCCTTGCCGTCGTATGCGCCCGTGGCCAGCAGGACGCCGTCGGGGTCCCACTCAAGCGTGGTCACGTCCTTCCCCTTGGACGAGTCATCGCCAGGCGGGTGGTCCAGAACGCGCGCTATGCCGCAGCTGGGGCCGGGCGTGAGGTCCCAGATGCGCGCCGTGGCGTCGCCGCTCCTTTGAATGCAGGCGGGGTTAAGCAGGGCGCAAGTTGGGGTGTTGCTCTGGCCCACAGTCAGTTGCTGCAGCAGCTTCTGCAGTGATGCCCCCACAAAGCGAATCCCACCACCGCTGATGCTCCGACCAAACAAAACGCTAGTTGCAGGCCTGTTGAATCAACTGTAGGGCACATGGGCGCCGAGTCTGAACGTACCCCGAGGCCACCAGGTCGTGAGTGGGGCTGAACGCGCAGGTGAACACCTCCCCGTCGTGACCCTTCAGCGTGGTGACGTTTGTGATGTCCACGTTTGACACCAGGCCGTCCTCCTCCATGGGCGCTGGCCCATTGCCATGCGCGCCGCCGCTGCCGCTGCCCGCGCCCTTGCTGCTGGGCCCCGCGCCGCTGGCCTCCTCCTTGTCCGCAGCTTTGTCCCGCTCCTTGGGCCCCTTATCCCGGTCCCGGTGCTGCTGGTTCTGCTGCTGCTGCTGCTGCCGCTCCTCCTTGACGCCAATGCCACCCCCGCCTCCGCTGCCACCGCCGCCGCCGCCGCCGCCTCGGTCACGCTTCCGCTCGCGACCCCGCGCCGCTGCGTGCTGCCGCTCTGCAGCCCGCTCGCGGCGCTCCTGCACCATCTGCCGCAGGTCGTCAATGTCCTTAGTCATCAGATCACGCGGCGACAGCATGGTGAAGTCGCCCTCAATAACGCCGTCCTGGAGGCACAGCCAGTCGGTAGGTGGACATTGGACGCAAAGGTCCGCGGGGCCGGGTAAGATGCAGCCATCGAACGGCAAGGACAGGGTCATCAGTCAGGCGGACCGCCTGCACGGGCAGCTCCAGAGCAGAATGCAAAGATGCGGCAAGACTACCATGCTGCTGCGGCTGCTGCGGCTGCTGCTGCTGCTGCTGCTGCTGCTGCTGCTGCCGCTGCTGGGCCTGTGCCTGCTGTGGCTGCTGCTGCTGCCGCTGCCGCCGCCGCTGCTGCCACTACTGCTGCCGCATGCGCGGCACTCCGTGGTGCCGCTGCGGTGCGCTGCTGCCAGGGATTGCGTGGCGGATATGGTCGACCCACCTCTATGTTGGCCTCCATCTCCATGTACTGCATGCCTTTCTGGACAAAGGCCACAAGCGCGCCTGCTGGCACGAGGTTGGGGTCGATGCTGGTCCGATGCACCTGGCTCTCATGCGCGAACGTGAAAGACGCATGGTGGAAGCCTGGGCGAGGGCGTGGTGAGAGAAGGAATGGCCTTTGTCAACGCCACCGCAACCACAAGCAGGATGTGCTGTGCCCAGGCGATGGTCAGCGCGAAGGCGGTGGTGACAAGTGCAACCGCCACTGCACGGCACTCTGTTGCCTACGCCGCTGGCCGGCACGTCCGATCATGACCGCAACAGGCCGTCCAGCGCCCCATGGTGGCCGCTGGGTCCAAGGCACATGCAAAACTCCGCATGATGCACACACCAGACTCCTGCATGTAGCGGTACACCAGGTAATTGACATCGTCGCTGGTGAGCGTCAGCGCGCCGTTTTTGGCGGCCATCCCGGCCGCACCACGGGCCGGCTGCCCAGACGCGCCCTGCGGCTAGGACCCCGGGTGTCCTGGCATCCCCCTAAACCCACGGCCGTGGGCCAGCGGACTGATGGGACCCAGATCACGCTGCTCTTCTGCCGTGCCTGAACCTTAAAACCTTCCAGTAAGGCTCTCTAGACGTGCTGAAGACGTTCGGATCGCCCTGAAAAGACACGCAGGGGTGGTTTCCCACAACAACGAAGGCAGGTGACGCGTGTAGGCACAAGGGTGGTCTCAGGAGGTTGTGTAGATGGCGGAGGGCGTCAAGCTAGGCATCTGGCGGTGTGCAGTGGCTGACAAGGTGCAGGAACCCGTTGAGAAGCTGGGAATGCTTTGGCTGGCCCGTAGCTGCTTTCTAACCATATCACGTGGACTTTACACCGTCATATTCCATTCACCATCCACATTGCCCCGCTCATTCCCTGTTGGACATCCGAGATCACTCAGTGCCGGCCGCAGCAGCGGAGCTCAGCAGCAGCGGCCGCCATGAGCAATCCATTAGACGACATTGGCGTTCGGTTTGTGGCTGGTGCTGCTGTGGCATTCGTTACAGCTAGCGCAATCATCTTGCCGGGGGGCCGGCAGAAAGACGCCGCAGCACTCGAGCTCTTTGACAAAAAGTTCAAGGAGCTGGCGCCGCAGGACCGCCGTGTTGCAGAGTTTGCGGCAGGGCACAAACGGTGGACTGGATTCTTCAACAACAGCGTTTACCCCCTCACGCGGCGGCTGCCAGGCGCCAAGAACCCGATTGTCAACCCGTGCGTTTTGTGCTGCAAGGGCGAGAGTGGTTGCTCAAATGGCAGAACAGCACGCACGGCATCGATGAGGGGGCCCGCCTCCCTGCTACTAGCTGCGTAGATGAATGAGTAGGCCTGTCCTGCACGGCGAAGCAGAACTGCTGGGGCGTCCCCGCCTGCACTCGGTAGCGCTTCAGCGGCGAGGATTAGCCAGCCGTTGCAGCTGGCCTCCTGCGCAACACCTGGGGCCCTGGTCCGATGACATCATCATCACAATTTCCATCTTTCTGCCCCCTGCTGTCTGTCTGCAGGTACCGTGATGCAGCTCCCTTGGGCGGCGGGGGCGGCGACGACGATGAGTAGGCTGCAGCTGCTGGCTTTCTCATGTGATGGTGGCGTACATTTCTGCATGGCACACCTTCTCTCTGTCTTGATGTCGTTGAAATGATTATGATAACTGGTGTGCTTGATTTGGTAGTAGCTAGGTTCAAAGACAAGGCCCTGTTCCTTGGCATGGCGATTTATTTGGCGCATGTGCAGTAATAACTGTCTGACGCCATGTGGTGAGTTACATGACGCCCACAAGGAAAACAAAACGAAACTGGGGTCATGCGCGCAACAGTAACAGACCAGAGCCGCCCACAGCGCGCATTTGCACTGGAGGCGCTGCGTGCAAGAAGGTGGCGGTCTGAAAATGCTGGAAGGGTAGTCGGATGCGGTGGTCGGTCATCTGTGTGCAATAATCGTGTTTGCATACAGGCAAACATTTGACGTGGCGTATTTATGAAATTTTCAGGGGCAATTCAGCCCCCCTCACAACCGTGTCATCCCTTTAGAACATTCCACATCCAATCATCGCGAACCGCGCAGCACTTCTTTGCTGGATTGAAGGAAGCCGCCTGCAGCAGCAATGACAAAAGCAAGCAAATGCTGGGGCACCCAGGAAACGGGGAACAGGTCGGGCGCGTGTGAAGAGCCGCGCGCCAAGCCAGTCATTCCTGCGTGGGCTGTTGCGCGCGTGCTGCTGAGGGGGGGACGGGTGCCAGACGAGTGCGAGGGAGGCCAGGGCCTGCGAAAGTGGCGATGCAGGGGGCAGGAGCGGGTGCCTGGCGACATGTCGATGCAGTGGGCGGCAAGAGGCCGCCGCAAAGCCAAGGTCTGCCACACGGCTGCCCACCCATCCACAGGGGGCAGCGGGCCAAGGGGCGTCCTCAACACATGCCTCGGCCAAAACGCAACAAGGAGGGATGCGCTTGCGCGCAAATGGAGCCAGACACACCCGCAATCGCGGGGGCAACGTGGGCCGGGGCAGGCCCGGCCACACGCGCATGCAAGCGCCCGCCACAGCTGCGAGCGCAGCTGCGTCCTGCTCCCATGGGGGGCCTACATCCGCAGCTTGAGCACGACGGCAGAGATGTTGTCCATGCTGCCGCGGGAGTAGGCCTCCTCCACCACGCGCCGCACCGCGCGCTGCGCATCAGGGATGCCCTGCACCAGCGTCACGACGTCCTGCGGGCGGCCGCGCCAGGCGGGAAAAGCGGAGGCGCGGGGTCTGGGCAACAGCACAGGGGCGTCTGGGCAACGGCGCAGCCGCTGCTAGCTCAATCTGCATGTGAATGCCCGGCGCCCTGTTTTCTCCTGACCGGCCTCCACGCCCGGGTGCTCACACAGCCGAGGCGCCTGCAGGCTGCTCAATCATGGTCCCAGCGTCCCGGCAGGCTCCCTGCGGGGCCCCACCTGATTCGACAGCACGTCCCAGACGCCGTCCGACGCGAGGATCACGCTGTCGTCCCGAGAGGAGAGCGCCTCCTCGCGCACGTCCGGCGTCGGGATCACGTAGCGCTTGAGCGGCCGGTCGCCAAACGCGCGGCTGACGGCGAGCACGCCGCTGACGCGCCACGTGCCGGCCCACACGACCACGCCGCCGGCGTCCTCGATGCGCAGGCGCTCCTCCCGCAGGTTGGGCTTGTGGTCGACGCTCAGGGGCACGGCTGTCCGCGAAAGGTGACGAAAATTCGCCAGGGTTGGGCAACGCAGCAAACAAGGGGGTGCACTGTGAGGGGACAACTGTGCAGGACACCCTGCCATGGCAGACGTGCCCAAAGCCACGCATCAAGAGATGCGCGCGAGCCTCTTTGACGGCGGCCACTCCCGCGCGCCGCACCTTTGCCGCCTCGCGCCAGCACCGCCCTCGAGTCCCCAACGTTGGCCACGAGTAGCCGCTCGCCCAGCAGCACAGCCGTGACGGCGGTGCACCTGGCACGTGGGGGCAGCGGGTGTGTGTCCATCTGATAAGCCCTGCTCGCATTCCAGCCAAACACCCGCAGTATGTTGAGTTCATATGACCATGGCGTTCACATGACCAGCGCGCCTGCCGCGACACAGTTGCAAGCAGCTCGTGCAGCATGCACCATGATTGCTGGGCCAAGTCGAGTGGGGCACAGCCGCGCACCCGTCATCTCTAGTGGCTGTGGCGTGCTGTTTGAGGTATTCCGAGTCGGTCTGCTCAAAGGCCTCAGCTGTGGCGGTACAGTGCGGCGGGGGCACAGCCACGGGGGCCGATTAGAGAGCAGGGGCGCGAGCGCGCATCTTTGCGGGGCGGTGCGGGGCAAAACGTGCGCGGCCGCCCAGCAGCCAGCAGCGGCAGCCCACAGACTGCGCCCGCGCCCTTCATCGTGCAGGCGGAAAGTCTGCTCTGCGACGCAGGGCTGGGGGCTCACTTATGGCGGTGCGGGCGTCGGTCGCGAAGTTTTCATTGCGCAGGAGGTTGTTGAAAAGGTGGCCATGCACGTAGTCGGCGGCGTTTGTGCCACCGTGGCCGTCAAATACGCCAAACAGCCCCACTTGCTCCCCCGCCGGCGCCCCCGGGATCTGGCTCCACTGCGCACGGTTTGGTTTCGGGGCCCAGCGGGAGTGAGATGAGGTGGGCCCGCGCGGCAGCAGCAGCTTTGGGCCCGACCAGCTGCTGGGCTCGCGGCCAGGAGGGTCGCCGTGACGTGGGCGGTGTGACACACAGGCATTAAGGCCCTGCACGTTCTGTGTGCCCTGTGACGCGCGATCGCGGCCGACCTGAGTGAATGCATAGTCCTCTTGCTGCGGGCGCTTGCCCCTCAAGAGCGCAAAGCCGCAGCTCACTTTGCCGTCAGCCCTGCACGAGCATGGGGTTGCCGTATTGCATCGTACTACCGTTTCATGCGAGCGGGCGGCGGGCGGTCAACGCCTTCCAGCGCAGAAGGCCGCGCCACGCGCGCATGGCCGCTGCGCGGCGCGGCCCCATCACCACCCGCCCGCACCCAGCGCGCACCGCGTGTCACCGCCGCTGACTATGGCGTCGGATACATGGCTGGTCGTGCGCGTCAGAGTTCCGTTGCTGAACATGATGGCCTCTCTAGCATGCTGCTGCCCACATGCCCGGTAAAATGCCTGGGGTGCCAAAGGCGCGACCCCGCGCAGCTGCAGGGATATGACTGGCGTCAAGAGGTTGATTTCAGGCGTGTATAAGCTCGGATGGCCGGTGCAAGCAGATCAAATGTCGGTGCCGAAGGCACGAGACACGACAGTGGTGGTTGCGAGCTGCTTTCGGTTGGATGTGGTCTATAAGTGGACGGACGCGGGTCCAAATACACTTTCGACGACCGCGGCGACCTGGCAGCGACGGTCCACCGTTTGCACTCTCGCGTCTTGCTCATCCGCGTTGTCCTGGCGTTGAAGACCCAGATACGTTCTACTTGGACGAGACTGAATAAGCCTTTCCTTCTCCTCAAGTGAAGCTTCCTCCCAGATCAGACGCACAACCCCTGTGAGACCCCAGGTCTATACCCGTCCCCCGGTGGCCGCTAGCTTGCTTTACTGCCCTTGAGAGCCGCGTACAGCGGCGATCGAGCGGTGCGATGGTCCTGCAGACAGGCTTCTGGCTGCTGGCGCCGTTCACCATTGCAGCGCTCAGCTTCGCCATCAATGTGGGCTCCGCGGACCGCTTCATCGACTGGCCCTATCTCTGGCTGCTGTTCCGGAATATATCCCCATTCTTCTATGCTGTGGTCGGCGTTGCGCTATGCGTGGGGACCTCCATTCTTGGGGCGGCATGGTGAGCAGCGGCACAAGCAGCCCCCCGCCCCCAGGCACCACTAACACGGGCATGCACACAAGGCTTGCGGCAGGCACACTCACGCATGCACGGGCCATCTGGAGAGGGGTGCAGTAACGCACTACGAACTTGCCCCCAGCACTGAAATGTTTAGCAGACCGGAAAGAACAACAGTTCATCGCGCGCTTGTTGTGTGCTGGGCACGTCACGCCTGCAAATCCAGACCGCTGCCTTGCCGGCGCCTGCGCAGGGGCATCTTCATCACCGGCAGCAGCTTGGTGGGGGCAGCTGTCCGCGTACCACGCATCACGTCCAAAAACTTGATCAGGTGGGCCATTCTGCAGCGGTCTTGCGCGCCCGGCCCAACCCAACCAGCTGCTGCAGGAGCGCGATGCTCGGGTTGCGCTTGCGGCCACCTCCTGCACCCAGGCCCAGCCCCTGCCAAACTCTGCTTGCGGCCACCTTTCACATTGTGTATGCCGCATGCCGGCAAGCCTGCCTCGCTATCACAAGCACGCGAACGCGTGCGGTTTCACTCACACCTACGAACGCGTGCGCCACATCTTGCACGGCCCCACCTGTCCAGCATTATCTTCTGTGAGGCTGTGGCCATCTATGGCGTCATCGTGGCCATCATCCTGCAGACCAAGCTGGAGGCCGTGACCATCGAGGAGGGCCTCTTCACCAGGGGCAACATGGCAGCTGGATACGCCATCTTTGCCGCGGGCCTGACCTGCGGGCTGTCAAACCTCGTGTGCGGGTGGGTGCAGACGGGTGTCACGTGGGGGCCCCAGAGGCCCAACCAGGGGAAGGCGCGCAGCCTCACAGGCGCGGGCACGCGCATGGGGGCATTGATGCAGCTGCAAAATGCTGGGCGTGAAACTGTCGACCCGCTGCTGCTGGCGCGGAAGTTGGTTCTCGTTCCATACAGGTTACGCTGTGCACAAATGCTACCCTGGCACGTTTCCCGTTTCCCCGCTTTGTATCAAAACCCTCACGTCCGCCGCACACCCCACCCAACCCCCAGGATGTGCGTGGGTATTGTGGGCAGCAGCTGCGCGCTGTCGGACGCGCAGAACTCTACGCTGTTCGTCAAGATCCTGGTGGTCGAGATCTTCGGCAGCGCGCTGGGGCTGTTTGGCGTCATCGTCGGCATCATCATGGCCGGAAACGCCGGGTTTGCCAAGTGAGTCGCTGATCACATTTGGGTCGACAGAAGGGGCAAAATGCTGCAAACATGCACCATGAGCGACCGGCGTTTGACACGAGATGGGGTGACTGACCAGAGATTGGCATCCTGCTGCAATTGCCTCCAAAACCCTGTGGATCGCCCCACTCCCCGCAGGGTGGTGTGAGGCATCACGTTAGTCGAGTCCCGTGAATACCACAATAATCATGTTTGTAACAACACTGCCTCATTGCATTAAGAAGTTCAGCTGCATCAAACGTAGCGAGGGTGAGCCCAGCACCATCAGATGATCAGACCAGCTTACAGAGGCTTGCTCGGCAAGAGGTACTGAACATGTTCAAGCACAGTAAACTGCACCTGCTGCAAACTCACACCCAACCCCCTCTTGCGAACACCATCATTAGCTAAGCAGCCCCACTCGCTTTGAGCACACTGCTGCTTGCCACATCTGCCGTGTGCGGTGTCTACGGTGGTGACCACTCTGGGCGCCCCACGGTAATCGAACCCTCGTCAATGCATGCATGCTACGACGGAATTTCGTCTATATTAGCTAAGCAGCCAGCAGCACGTAAGTTTTGTCAAAGCACGCTCACCCTGGTGGTGATGGTAGAAGAGGCACCGTCACTGAGGCAATGTGCCTGACCATGCGCCTGCTGGAAGGCCGCTTGAATCCCAGTCCCCAATTAATTCGCCCCTTTTCTCCCCATGCACATGATTTATTGATGATTATGCATAACCTCTAGCCCACACACACGCCATTCCCGGTTGCCACATCAGCGCCCCGAAATCTAGCCCTAGCGTCACTATCAAGCGCAATCCTCAAAAGAAGCTTAATCATGCTGCCACTTTCTATAGATGGAAGTGTATTCCAGGGCCAGCAAAGAGGGGGTCGATTGGCTCCGCCCTCGATGCCAGCCCCTAGTCGTGGTGTGCATCAATACACTGGCATGTCGCAATCTCGCAATCCTCCCGTGCGCACCGGGATCCATCAGGGCCGCGGAGTTGCGGCGAGCGGCGTGGCCAGCGCGCTTGCCAATGCACCCACCGCTGCGTCAGGCGACTGCCTGTCGCGCCAGGTCATCGAGTTTGGCTATGACAAGAACATCGAGGAGAAGTACGAGTTGGGCCGCGAGCTTGGCAAGGTGTGAGCACGTACGGGCCGGAGCTGTGCCCAAAGGGGCTGTTAAAAATCATGAGCTGCCGAACAGGGCGGGACAGCGGTGCAGCGCCGCGCGGCCGGGGCGGGACAGCGGTGCAGTGCCGACCAACACGCCAATGCACGCGGGCGCCAATACACCACGCGCTGAAGCCTCGCGGCACGGCGCCTCTGCGCTCCCCATGCTGCCCCCCACCCCCCGCAGGGCGGCAACGGCGTCGTGCGGGTGGCGCGCGACCGCGAGACCGGCGCCGAGTACGCCTGCAAGTGCCTGCCCAAGGCGCTGCCTGCGGACGCCTCCGAGTCGAAGCGCCGCGGCCACGCCGGCGCGATAAAGCGCGAGGTGGAGGTCATGCGGCGGCTGGCGGGCAGCCTGGCAATAGTGCGGCTCGTGGACGCGTTTGAGGACGACGGCAGTGTTTACATAGTGCAGGAGCTCTGCCGCGGCGGGGAGCTGCACCACCGAATCGGAGAGCGCCACTACTCTGAGCGCACGGTGCGGCTGGCTGGTTCGGGGGGCGGGTGCTCTTGCACGGCGGGGCCGCGGCGGCAGGGTTGTTGTTCATGCTTGCATGCGTACCATGCATGTGCATGGACCCGTTGTCAATGATGTTTGCAGTGATGGGTGTCGGTGTGGCCGCGGTGAGGAAGCAGAGGCGCTTGTGGCTGACACGCGCGCGCCGCTCCCCGGCGCCCCCACGCAGGTCGCATCCTACATGCGCGCCGTGCTGCGCACGCTTGCGCAGTGCCACTCGCACCACATCCTGCACCGCGATATCAAGGTGCGCGGCCGCGACCGCACGGCAGAGCCCGCGCCCCCAATGGGCGGCGGGGGCCGCCGAGCCGGCCGGTGCCACCGAGCCAGCTGCGGACGGGCTGATTTGCCATGCAGGCGCACTGCATGCCGCATGCTGCGCGCGACGCCTGCCAGTGTTACTGCACCGCTCCTCTGCCGCAGCTGGCGCGTAAATCCCCTCCCTCCCCCCTGCCGCTGCCCCCACCCCCTGCCCTCCTCCTCCTCCTGCCCCCGCCAGCCGGGCAACTTCATGCTGCTGGATGACAGCGACCGCTCCCCCCTCAAGGCCATAGACTTCGGCCTCGCGGTGCCCTTTGACCCTGCCGCCCTGCCGCGCTCAGACCTGGGGCTGGAGGGCACCCCCTGGTGCGCGGCGCGCCATAGCGCCATGCTTTGCGCCGCGCCGGCTTAGACCGGCGCCCCCCGCGTGGGCTTTGTTTGCCACGTCGTCGACTGACCCGCCTCTGTTTGCTCCCCTTCACCCTCGCCTCGTTCCCGTTGTCAAACGGCGCTGGTTCCGCTTGCCTCGTCCTGCACCCCACCACTTCCAAACCCACACCTACACCTACGCCCGCATCCCACCTATGCCACAAAAGCCTGCCAAAAAGCCTCCCACCCCAGTCAATCTGAGCCCCAACAGACCCCTCGACCCCCCTTGCCCGCTCTCATAATTAACAGGTACATGGCCCCCGAAGTGCTGTCCTCCCAGGTGCTGCCGGCCTCTGACCTCTGGTCTGCCGGCGTCATGGCGCACCAGCTGCTGACCGGCCGCCTGCCGTTTGACGACCACCGCAACCCCTTCGCGCCCTCCATCAGCGCCGTCTGGCGTAGCGTGCTCTGCGACAAGGTGCGTCGCGCTCGACCCGCGTCGAGCTGCGGATGCATGCAGGCTGCGCGGCTGGCGCTGTACAGGCGGTCAGACCCAAAACCTCGTCATGTTGTTGTGCACGACAAGCGGCTTTTAAGGGCGCTGGCATGCATGCAGTGACCGAAGACCTGCCCCCATGCAGTCCTCTGGCACCCGTGGTGCCTTATCGCCAGCCCTGCGCCGGTTGCCGGGCCTCCTCCTGACTTTTTCTTATCTGCCCCCAAGGTGGCCTACAACATGCCCTGGTGGGCCGGCATCAGCGACGAGGCAAAGGACTTTGTGGCCACGCTGCTGAACAGGCGAGGGCTGTTGGCGGCAGGCCGGCCTTTGGCTGCTGGCGCGCCGCTCAGAGCTGCTGCTGGGCGCTGTCATGCGGTTGGTCCTGCGGGACAAACTCCGAAAACCTTGCCACGGCCAGCTTACATGTGCTCATCCCTCCGCACACAACACACCTGCGCATGCACACACGGGCACACGTGCACACAATTCTCCCCATACGCCCATCCAGCCCCGCGCAACCCGTCTTGACCATCGCAGGGACCCGGCCCAGCGCCCCACCGCCAAGGAGGCGCTGAAGCACCCCTGGCTGCGCGGCGACAGCTCCGACCGCAGCGCGGGCCGCCAGATCGAGCCCTCGGTGGTACAGCGCATCCAGCGCTTCGCCCAGAGCAGCCTGTTCCGCCGCGGCGTGCTGCAGCTGATAGCAGAGGAGCTGCTCGCGCGGCCCGGCGCCGTCGCAGCGCTCGCAGCATCGGGGTCCTCAAAGGACCTTGTAGCTGGAGGGGTTGATGAGGGCGACGCCCCTGCGGCAGCGCGTGAACATCAGCAGGAGCAGCAGGAGCAGCAGGAGCAGCAGGAGCAGCAGGGCGAGGGCGAGGGCGAGGGCGTCGCGGCGGGCGGGCGGCCGGCGGCGGCGCCGCTGGCCCGCTCGGGCAGCGGGGGCGCGAGCGTCGTCGGCGGCGCGCTGCGCGAGCTCTACGG
>NW_014013097.1:0-11637 GCF_000611645.1 Monoraphidium neglectum | reverse complement strand
CCACCGGCAGCGACGCCGCCGCCGCGATCGGGGCGGCGCAGGCCGCGGAGGCGCTCGAGCGGATGGGCTTCCGCCTGCGGCCGGGCGAGGCCGCGCAGCTGGCAGAGGCTATGGACATCAGCGGCAGCGGCCGCGTGCGCCGTGCGGCGTTCGCGGCGTCGCAGATCGACTGGGGCGCGCTGCAGCGGAACGACGTGGACGCGTGGGTCGCCATCGCGCGGCGCGCGTTCAGCGCGCTCGACACCAATGCAGACGGCGTGCTTAGCCCCGAGGAGATCGTGGCGTCGCTGCGGGCGAAGTTGCCTGAAGACGAGCTGGCGGCGACGCTGGAGCGGGTCATGGCCGAGGCGGGCGGCGGCGCCGGCAGCGGCGGCGGCGTGGCGTGCGGGCTTGAGGACGGGCTGGACTTTGACGGCTTTCTGAACTTGCTGCGGGTGCGGGTCGCGGCGCGAAGCAGCCCGCGGGGGCGGCGCGGGGAGGGGAGGGAAGGAGTACGGCTCACGGCTGCGGCAGGCGCGCGTTGCAGTTACCAGGGCGGCGCCCACACGTCCAGGGGAAGATGATTCTTGTGTGCTGCTCACATCCCGCAAGCCTGGGATGCGTCAGGCCTCTTGTGCAGCTTCACTCCCCAAGAACTGGCCAATCGCTTGGCCCCACTTGATCTGGTCTGATTCCAAAAACCAGCAACCAACATGAAACACCTGTCAACCCTCCAGGTGGGGTCCCTCGACAGCCTGGACCAATATGACGCGCGCCTGGACTTCGCCAGCCCCGGCAGCGTCGGCCGCCTGCAGGCGCTGCTGGACGCGTCCCTCCACGGCCCAGACGGCTCGACGCACCGCCGCACGGGCGCCAGCAGGGCCGACGGCCCAGGAGCGCTGGCCGTGGCCGCCGCCGCGGGCGCGGCGGCGGCGGGGGCGGCGGCGGCAGCGGCGGCGGCGCAGCAGGGGGACGCAGGGGGCAAGGGCGGCAGCGTGTACAAAGACAAGAGCTGGAACGTTCCGCCTCCAAACTTCAGGTTCGACTTTGGCGGCTTTGAGGGGAAGCCCAAGCCCAAGCCAGACGCCGGGGCGGAGCCAAAGCCGGAGCCCAAGCCGCAGGCACCCGCGGAGCCGCGACCACACGCCCCCTGGCCGGGCATGATGGCCGGCGCGCCAATGGCGGTGCCCTCAATGACGGGGCCGCGGGGCGCGGCGGGGCTGGGGGAGCGGCGGATGCATGGCGCCAGCCTATACAGGAACATGGCGGTGCCGCACCCGCCGCCGCAGCCGCACCTCGCGACCGTGCGCGAGTGAGGCGGCCAGAGGCTCCATTTTGCGAGGCGGGAGGTGGGTTCGAGCCGGCGCGCTCGTGTCCCACTGTGCAGTCGCGCGTGGGGGGCAGCGGGGCGGTCCTCCTTGGCAGCCCTGCGGGTCGGTGAGGGGCGCTGCGGCGCTGCGGGCGGCAGTTCGTCGCCACAGAAGCGATGCGCCTGTGCGCGGCATCTTGAGCAGCCTTGAGAACATCGGCGTGCAGCATCGCGTTTCTTTTGGGTGAGGGAAGGGGGACGCATTGACCATAGCTTCGTGTGAGCCCTTGGACACACGAACAGTTTTGAAGCCCCCTCTGATGTGGGCCCGCGGGCGTGCGCTGCATTTCACAGCACTGCTGCGTCGTCGCTTGTGCATATCCAACGATTTGAGGACGGGTCAGCGGCGGCGCGCGCGCACGCAGCAGGTGCGTGCTGCCAGTGCCTTCAAATTGATCATCCTGCCTGCGCAGGCACACCTTGGCTTTTCCTGCCACTGGCGGCTGGCAGCGCCGAGGCATTCGTTTGGCTTTGCGGCAGTGCAACCTGCCTGCAGTGCGCCTCATGCCACTTGCTTATCCTGCTTTTTTCTGCCCGCCCGCCCACCGGGGCTCACACGCCGCACTGAGCACAACCACATGGCGGCAGGGCTGGCGCCCCTTTCCCCCCAAAACACACCTCTGCCCGCGAGGCGACGTCAGTGTTCGTCAGCAGGGGCACTGTTTAGCGAGAAGGCTGCAGGCTGCTGGCCGAGATGCCAGCAGATTCGCCTGTTTTTGCACATCCCCGCATCCCCTTTTGTGAAAGCTTCTGCCACACTTGTTGGCAAACGCAAGCGCACCGGTTAGTGCTGAACGAAGCCTGACAGCCTCCCCAACTCAACATATTGCACACGCGTATTTGTGAGTGTTACATCACGCCAAGGCATACCATCTCTGTAATCCTGCTGCTGCTTCTGCTGCTGCTTCTGCTGCTGCTGCTGCTGCTGCCGCCGCCGCTGCTGCCACGCTTGCTCAAGCATCGGGCACCGCCAGCTCGCCGCTGTCAATCTGCAGCGCAGGCACATGCGTGGCAAACAAGGGGCAACACCAACTTTCAGATCAACCGGTGAGATGAAGCGCTCCTCGCCTTGCCAGCACTGACACTGCCCCCTGAAGAAACGCGGCATGCAGTGACCCAGCACCTACCATGTGCGCCCGCCCTCAGCGCCCCACGCACGCACGGCCGGAAGCAAATGCACACAGGGCAGCATGCAGACAGCCGCCGGGAAAAGGGCCCACCTTGCCCATGACCTCCTGCGGGTGCATGTGGTCGATGGTGCAGCCGACGCTCTGCGCGGTGCCCAGCATCTCCTTGCAGGTGCCCGCCAGAGACTTGGCGACGCTGCGGGGCCGCATCACGCGCGCGATCTCGATGATGTCATCAAAAGTGATGTTGCCGGTGTGCTTGATGTTCTTCTCCTGTGGGGGTGGCAGGGCGATGCCAGGGAGACCGGTGCACGATGGTCAGCAGGGACGCTCCTGGGGCGCTGCTGCTGACGGCGCTGCTGCTGACGGCGCTGCTGCTGACGGCGCTGCTGCTGACGGCGCTGCTGCTGGCAGCGCTGCTGCGCCGCGGCCGTTGCTGTTGTCGCCGATGCTGCGCCAGCGAGGTGGCCCCAGCACCGAGCAGTGTCCAGTGGCTTTCCTACAGCAACAGCAGCACTGCTACGCTGGGCAGGCAGGCCAGCGACCGTCATGCCCGCGCAGCGCCCCAGAGCTCTCCGTCTGCGCCGCGTCCCTCCATGCGCTGCAAGCCTTTGCCTCCCGACCGCGGCCGCCACTACATCACCAGACTACTGCTCCAAGTGATGACTTGCCCCTCACTCCGCCGCTCGCCTGCTTTGCCTCCTTGCTGCAAGCCAGGCACCACTGCAACTGCTCGAATCCTGCTGACCGCGCCGCTGCCGGCCGCTGACATCACGGGAGGCCAACAACACCCCCGCTCACAGCAACACCCCGCAGCTGCCCCGCACCTTCTTGCGGTCCCTCACGGGCTCCTTGAGCGCCTTGATGACGAGCGCCGCCGCCGAGGGCACGACCGACACCTTGGCCTGCCTGTTCTGCACCGCGAGCTTCACGGTCACGCGCAGGCCCCGCCAGTCCTTGGCGGTCTCCTTGGCAATGTCCTCACCAATCTTCTTGGGGGACAGGCCCAGGGGGCCGATCTTGGGGGCCAGCGACGACGCCGCGCCGACCTCGCCCCCAGTGACGCGCACGAACACCTCGATCACCTCGTTGGGGTCGAACTTCGGCGCCATCGTGGGGCGGCGGCGTGGGGGGTGCCTGCGCGGAAGCGGGGCGGCGGGCGAGGGCACCCAGGATAGTGTGCGTGGGGCAGATGGAGACGTGTCACGACTGCATTGCAGATGTCGACGGCCGCTCAACCACCATCGATTATGCTTTTCTGCAGGCCACTTGGAATGGCAGCTTGTTGCCAGACGGGACCCGATGGGGCTCTGCCTGTCATTGCTCGGCTTGCAGGATGGCCTGGCCGACATGACCGCCACACCGCTGCACACTGCTGCAGCTTGCGAGCATTCACGCCTGGTAGCGACGCGGCGTGCAGGGCCTCAACCGGGAGAAATACACACTGCCGGCTGGTCGCCGGGCAATGTGTGCAGCTGTCACATTCTGTCGAGGCGGAACCGCTGTTGTCGAGGCGGAACCGCTGTTGCGCAGCTGCTGCGCCTGCTGCAGGCCGTGCGCCGCCCAGAAGCACACCACAAACGGCATGCCTCGCGCGTGCTGTGCCGCAAGAACAAACAAGCGGCTGCCTTGATTTCACTGCTTGCTGTTCAGCTGTGGCGGGGGCGTGCTCCCGGGACACTGCTGCACCAAGCGCAGCAGCAGATCGACTGCACCCACGCCGCTGAAGGCTGCCTCAGCTGGACGAAGCTGCTGAAAATAATCCGCTGAAACCTCTGTATCCGGGTACTGCCTTCAGCCTCCTCGCCCTGACGCGGTGCCCCATAGAAACACCAGGGCGCCGTCGCGAACAACCTCGTGCACATCCGCGCCAAAATAGCAGTGAACACTCTCACCTTTGTTAGGCTGTCCTGAACCGAAAGGACAGGTGCAAGGAATCGCCGCTGCTTTGTTGCAGCTTGCGAACCTGAAGAGGCGGCCTGGTTGCGGGAGTGAGTGAAGTGCGCACTCTACGTACTCGACATTGCTACACACTTCGGAAAAAGACACATAAACACGAGTAACGGCGTGCTCAGCTTGATCAAGCCGGCCCACAGGGAAACCGCGGAAACTCTCAGGCAGGATGCAGGTCCAGCGCGCTGCCATCGGCAGGCCCAGTGCTTTTGCGGGGAGGCGCATGGCGGTCAGGGCGACAGCTGTGACAACCAGGCCCTCTGTGTCCGGCAGGATGGCCGAGTTGAAGGCACAAAAGAAGTGAGTGGCGACAATGGGCGGGTCAATTTGCCAATGATCCCGATCTTGGAGTTGTACTTGATAGGATGGAGTCACGGGATTGGCCGCTGGGTAGGCACGATGACAGCTAGGGAGCATACCCTTCTGCCGCCGTGCTGTGTCAATTGCTGCGTTTGCCCGGTGCGCGCCACGCACAACAGCTTGCTTGCATGTCGCCACACGGGAGGGCTGATCGTACCGGCATGCACACTGCCCCGCCATGCCAAAACGACACCTTTCGACAGGATTGCGTTCATCCCGTTCCTCTGCGCCGGCGACCCCGATTTGGAGACGACGGCCGTGGCGCTGCAGAAGCTGGACGCGCTGGGCGCTGACGTCATCGAGCTTGGCGTGCCGTACTCGGTGCGTCGCTCGGCGCGGCGCTGCAATCATGGGGCGGCCAGGCGCTGGAGCGGCTTTGGAACTGCTTCGCGCCACGATGCGCGTCTCGGGTGATGTTGATGACAGCAGCCGAGCCGCAGGGATGCTCGGCGTAGGCACCGACTGCGTCCCTCGCGCAAGCACTGCTCGGCAGCACAGCGGGCTGCGGCATGGCGGGCTGCGGCTCAGCGAGACACCAGTTGGCAAGAGGTGCCGTTTGTACGCCCCAAGGCAGGCCTGCCTGGGTGCAGCTGCTGCACCGTCGCGGCCCCTCCCGCCTCCCTCGCAGCGCGCCGCCCGAAGCCCACCCTCTCCTCATCTGCTTTGCCGCCTGTCCCCAGGACCCCCTGGCGGACGGACCTGTCATCCACTCAGCCGCGACGCGGGCCCTGCAGAAGGGCGCCACCCTGGACGCCGTGGTGGCCATGGTGGCCGAGGTCTCGCCGCAGCTCAAGGCGCCGCTGGTGCTGTTCACGTACTTCAACCCCATCCTGCGCAAGGGCGTAGACAAGTTCTGCCAGCAGATCAAGGAGGCGGGCGCGTCGGGTGAGGGGGAGGGCGGCGCGCGGCGGCGGCGGCGCTTTGTGGCTGGGCCTTGCGGGCGGCAGGAACGGCGGCGGCAGGGCCAGCGTGGCCGACTTCATGCAGAGTTTCGCGGTCTCTTTAATTCTAGCTGCAGCTGGCGTTTGTGTGGCACCTAGGCTGGCACTCACGCACATGCACGAGCAGTTGTTTAAGACCATGATTGCGCTCTACGTCCAGGCGCGTGTGCGCGTGCACACACCCACATGCACACGCTCTCTATCGGCCCCCTCCCGACCCCTGCCAGGCCTGCTGGTGCCGGACATCCCTCTGGAGGAGACGGGCACCGTCCGCGCCGCCTGCGAGCGCGCCGGCCTGGAGCTTGTGCTGCTGGTGACCCCCACCACCCCCAAGCAGCGCATGGCCGACATCGCGCGCGCCTCCCAGGGCTTCGTGTACCTCGTTAGCGTCACCGGCGTCACCGGTGTGCAGGAGCGCGTGCAGGCGCGGGTGGAGGGGCTCATAGACCTGCTGCACTCTGTGACGGACAAGTCGATCGCCGTCGGCTTTGGCGTGTCGAGGCCCGAGCAGGCGCGGCAGATCGTGGAGTGGGGCGCGGAGGGCGTCATCTGCGGCAGCGCGCTCGTGCGGGCGCTGGGGGAGGCCGAGACGCCGGCAGAGGGGCTCGCGGCGATGGAGCAGCTGGCCAAGAGCTTGAGGGACGCGATCCCTCAGTGATGTTTGGGGCGTTGCTTGCGTTTGTGGAGAGTATTTCTTTGTATAATGCCGTGCATCGACCATCCTGGACCCCTTGCCTTGGGTCTCTCTCCCTTTTTGACGGTCATGACCCATCCTTTTTTTGCGGTTGGCTTGTGTTCTGTTACCAATTATTCAACAATCGATGCTTGACAAGCAAGCAGGTTGCCTGTCGCTGCGCATGGGACCAAACCAACCTGTCTCCTCCGCTGCTGGACAGGTGTGCAGGTGTCACAAACCGCAACCGTATCTGAACATGCGACTCCGCAAATGCTGCCGGCCAATCGTATTAGATGACAACATGATCCAACGACAGGTGGGGCTCAGCCACCGTCAGAAACCAGCAACCAGCAACCCTAAACCCAGCACGTCCACCTCACTGCATCCAATCAGCATGCCTGCGTCCCCAGCACAGTAGGCCCCACCTCAACCGAAGAGCTGTGGTTCCCCCATGCTATCGTACAGCCGCTGCCACGCTGCAGCGCCGCCAACGTCGTCAAAGATGCCGTTTGGGTTTGAAGCGAGGTGCTCCATCAGCCGCCCGCGGGCGCTGTTCAGGCGCGCAGTGAAGGACACGGCCCCCATGGCCAGCCACGCGTGGGGGCCGACCATAAGGCCCACAGCGGGGCTCGGGGCGCAGGCGCGCGCCTCCACGAGGTGAAATGTCGTAGACATCTCGTCAAGAATGGCGCGGTCCCCCCTGCCCCGCAGGGACGGCGCCTCATCGCGCCACCTCATGCACTCTGGCCCCACCTCAAAGCGCCGCGGCAGCACTGACGCCGCCTCTGCCAGGAGCGCAGCCCAATCCATCTCGTTGCTATCCGCCTGTCCGCCGTCGCCGCTGCCAGCTGGGTGGGGCAGCAGCCCGCTGTCGTGGATCATTTGGCAGAACACGAGCAGCTGCTCGACAATTGCCTGCCTGGCGAGGCCTTTGGCGCCGGCAAGCAGCAGCCAAGCCCCCCATGGGGAGGACACTGCAAGGTCATCCTCCACTTCCTGTATGTCTGATGACATGCGCCACCGCAGGCAGTCCAGCAGCCACCGTCGCCGCAGCGCAGGGGACAGCAGGCGCGCAAAGGGCGGCGGCTGGCCAGAGCTTGCCCCTCCATCATGATCGTCCCGCTGGCCCTGACGTGGCAGCAGCATCGGCAGCAAGGGGCCGCTGCGCACGGCATGCTGCAAGTCGCGATTGCCGCCATGAGTGCCTTCTTTCCTGCGTTTTTGCGGCTTGTTGCCATGGCGTCAGGCCTGTTGTTGTCACAGACAGAGGGTGCGAGGGGGGGGGGAGGGGAGTGTGATGCACTGCGGCACAATTACCTGCAGCCGGTACAACTACCACGAGCAGCAGGGATGTGGGCCAAAGCCCCTGGCTTCGAGCATTGTCACCCTATGCTGCACATGCATTAAGAACCCCGGCACTCTTTCACCTGGAGGGGGGGCATCGCACGCCTGCAAGGCGTGTTGGCCGATGGCAGTGCGAGGCGGGCAATCGCTGCCGCACGGGTGCATGAGCTGCTGATCATGGCGATTTTTGATGCAATGGGATTGCTTTTGTACACCGCAGCGATGAGGTGCCGGTGTTTCGGCAGGTTCGTTATCGTGATCAGCACGGTTGAGAACGGTCTTTGCTCTACGTCGACGTCGGATGATCGGTAACGGTACAGTAGTGGAAGATGATTTTTTCAGACATCAGCGTATATTGGAAAATGACGACCATGGAGAGAATTCTTGCGAACGTCGCGTGCTCGTTCTAGCCCGCTCACGTGACCTGAACTCAGTCTGAGTGTCAGGACTCAGAGGCCCCCTCGCCTGCCAGCCCCGCACCCTCGGGCTCACCACAGCTTGTCCTGTTGCAACAACAACTACTTCGGAATGTCATACGCACCTGTATGCTACCTGGTTGCAAGCGGTTGGAAAAGGGCCTGGGTACGGTACCCACTCTAGAGTTTGCTCACAACCCACAACAAAGCGTTGCATCGCCACGCTGCCGGCCATCTGCCTGCCTGCAAGCAAGTGCATACAGTATGTGCAGTTGACCGCCTTACAACTTCAGCCAAAAAATGTCACCACACTGTTGTGTGGTACCCTGGCGCACCTCGCAGGATATCACAAACCGTGCTTGCACTCAAAAGCACTTTGCTGGATTGAAAGTACAGCACGGCCGTGGCGTTGCAGCAGTTGAGAGGGCAAGAGCAGCACTGATTCCACACACAAGACCACAAGATACCCTCATTGACTCCTTCCGGGCTTGTGTGAGGGTTGTTGTCCCTTCCTCACTGTGCTGGCTGGCTGACAAATGGTCACCCGTACTCACGACAGCCGACCATCTATAACAATGTGCCTGTGAGTGAGGGATGCAAAGTGGAGCCACTCATGACGTTCCAGACTGTATTGTGGTAGGCTGGTCATATGTATGGTGCGTATGTGCTTCACGCTGGCCACCAGCGGCGGCGGAGTCTGCACTTGAAGGTGAATGTGGTGCACAGCCACTGTAATACTGCTGCCGAGAGCCATCTCATAGATCTTTTTTTCACACCACCTCACAGGTGTGTACTGTGCAGGCACTCGTGTTCCGCGGCCAGTCTGAACCGGCCTGGGCTAAAAATTGGCGGGCGTTTATAATACCGTAGGCAGGCAAGTACAGTACAGTAGCTCATGTCGTCATACAAATGAGATATGGCTGCCTACATTTGCATAGTGTATAAAGACTTACCCCGAATGGTTTGATCTGACAATCTGCAAGTCATGGTCAGTCGATGCTTTCAGCGCTGCTAAGCCGCGTCATGGTTCTGTGTACAACACAGGTCCACCTTCATGTTGCCGGCTTGGCTGCATGCGGCGCGCCGTCCGTGTCGTCGGCGGCGGCAGCAGCGGTGGTGCCAGCAGGGCGCCGCGCGCTCCTGACGGCCGCCTCTATGCATGTCAGGCGCCGCACCGCTGGCGGCTGGGCGCACCACCTGCCATTTCCTGGCGTGTCGGGGGTCAGCGGCTGCAGCCCAACAGCGGCCCGCTGCTTTGCAACTGAGGCAGGCAGCCGGGACCGGCTTCCCGCCAACGGCGCCCTGCATGCGGCGTCGCAGCCGCTGGACAATCCGAGCACCCCAAGCAAGGGCAGGCGGACAACCACCCCTCAGCCCGCTGCAGCTAGGCCTGGCGTGCCACGGCCACCAGCCCGGCCCCCGCGTGTGTCGAGGTCGACGTCGACGCAGCCGCCGGCGCCGACACCCGAGCAGCAGCCTCAGCAGCCAAATCAGCCACAGCAGCCACAGCCGCCGCCAGCACGAGCGCGAAGGCCAAAGGCGCCCACAGAGCAGCCCACAATGCCAGCGCGCGTGCCAAGAGCTGGGGTTCAGCTGCTGCAGCAGAACGGGTATCCACCACCGGGCTCCCAGCAACCGAGTCAACAGCACCTGGGAGACCAGTCGCAGGCGCAGCAGCAGATGTATGTGCAGCGGCAGGAGCAGCAGCAGCAGCAGCAGCAGCAGCAACAAGCTTACCAGCAGCCGCAGAGGCAGGGACAGCCGCAGCTGCAGCAGCATGCTCCATCCTACTTGCCACAGCAGGGGCTTCAGCACCCAACCCAGCCACCACAACTGCCACCATCGCCGCTGGCCCCACCGCTGCCGCAGCAGCAGCAGCACTGGCACCCCCACCTCAACGAGCAGCAGCAGCAGCAGGGATATTCGCAGCCGCCGCAGCAGCAGGGATACGTGCAGCCGCCGCCGCAGCAGCAGCAGCAACCTCCACAGCAATGGTACCAGCAGCCTGCAACGCTGCCGCCGCAACAGCAGCAGGAGGGATACTTGCAGCATCAGCCGCAGTATCACCACCAACACCAACCGCAGCAGCAGCAGCAGCAGCAGCACCCGCAGGTCAATTCACATTTGAGTGGACGTGCGGGCAGCAGCGGCGGCATTACAGCTCCCCCAGGCGGCTGGCAGAAGCTTCCTACTGAGATGGACGAACGAGAGCGGTTGGAGGTAAGCAAAACTGAAGTTAGGGTGTCATTGAGCGGGCAAAACCTCACCGTCAACTCATCGTCGCGGCGTTGAAAAGAGCGGCGTTGCTGGCACATCTTCTCTCATTGCATGGCTTGCAGGGACGGCGGCCCACCATCCCTCCTGCAATGGCAGCAGCCACGTCTCTCGCAGCAGCACATCACCGTCACAATCCCCCCCCCCACACACACACAAAAACACACGTGCCCTTTTGCGCAGGCGCTGTGCGACTTGCTGGAGGAGGAGTGGGACTCGGAGCCGCTGCCGCAGCTCAAGCCAGGGTCCACCGTGCGCGCCACATGCCCCCAGTGTGGTGAGGGCCGACAGCGCGCGCGACCTGCTCGCGCACACGTCCACTGACGTTGACGCATCCTGCTCTGCTGGCGCTCCCGTGCCCCTTGAACCGGGCCCTGATAGCCACCATTTCGACCCTTGATTCTGTACTGAGCGGCCGCCCCACATGTGCCCCCTGCGGCTCGCGCCATTCAACCAATCAGGCAACGGCGCCCACAACGAGGACTGCTTTGCAGTTACGACCACCCAAGACGCGCTGTCGGTCCTGTGGTGCTGCCACCGCGCCAAGTGCGGCTTCAAGGGCGGCCGCAGCCTGCTGGGCGACGCCGGCGTCAGCCGCGCCGCCGAGGGCGCTGGCGGCGGCCCCACAGGCCTCAACGGGTACGGCGGCAGCGGGAGCAGCTACGGCTACGGCGGCGGCGGCGGCATGGGCGCCGCGGCGGCGCTCGTGCAGCGGCTCGCGCGGCCGGAGGGCGGCGGCGGTGGCGCCGGCCCTGCCTACGGCGCGCACTCGGGCCTCGGCGCGGCGCAGGCGTCGCCGTCCGCGCCGCCGCCGCCGATCAAGGCGGACCTTGTTGAGCTGTCGGAAGAGTTTGTTCAGTGGTTTGAGCGCGAGAGGGGCATCAGCAGGCGCACCCTGCAGGAGAACCGGGTGATGATGGACGCGCAGGCCCGCCCGCCTCCCCGGCAAGGCGGCGGCGCGGGCTGGCAGCGGCAGGGGCCGGCGGGCCCGGACGCTCGTCAACCGCAGCAGCAGCAGCAGCAGCAGCAGCAGCAGCAGCAGCAGCAGCAGCAGCAGCAGCCGGCGGGCTGGATCGCTTTCCCTTACTTCAGGGACGGCGTGATGGTCAATGTGAAGTACCGCGCCCTGCCCAAGTCGTGGCGGCAGTCCAAGGGTGGCGCCAAGGTCATGTACGGCTACGATGACGTCAAGGTGGGG
>NW_014013098.1:24723-25904 GCF_000611645.1 Monoraphidium neglectum | reverse complement strand
ACCCCGCACACCCCATACAACTCCCAAACATGACCCCACCCCCAGCCCCTGGTGATGATGGACGTCACCCGCCGCGTCCTGCTCAGCCAGCCCCCCAAGGGCAAGACCCCCGCCGGCCCAAACATCTTCGACAACGTCCCGGCCTTCCCGTCGGCTACCGACCGCTCTGTGGTGCGGCCGAACTTCGACACGCTCTACTCGACCGCGTGGCTGGACCTGTCCAAGGGGCCGGTGGTGGTGTCATCGAAGGACACCAACGGCCGCTATTACCTGCTGCGTGAGCCCTTCTTTTTGGGGGCCGCAAGGGAGCGTGATTGTTCCCTGGTGCAGCGCTCTTAGTGTGCTCAAAGCCCGGCGCCGCTGTACTCGGGCCCCCAATTGCTAGAAGTGGATTCCTGGATCCATGCCGGGCCCATGTGCGCCGGCCAACACGCCCAGCTGCGGCAGAGCCACCTCCCCCCTGGCTGGGCAGGCGCGCGGCCAGCAATCGGGGGGACATGCACGAAAAGGAAGCTGCCGCGGACGTTGCCTCCTGGAGCGACTCCCCACTGCTGCCGCTTTCCAGCTTTCTCACCACAGCACCGCCAAAGCCCACGGCTCCCCCCTGCCTGCGCCCCGCGCCCCACATGCCATGTGCACCGCAGCGCTGCTCGACATGTGGACTGACGTGTTTGCCGTGCCCGGCGCCCGCACCAGCGGCACCCAGGCGGGCGCCTGGGCCGTCACGCCGCCCGGCTGGACCGGGCAGCTGCCAAAGGACGTGCAGCGGATCGACGCGCCGACGCCGTTTGTATGGGTCATAGGTCGCACACAGGCAGGGATTCGGATGGGGGCTGATGGGGAGGGCGACTGGACGGAAGGGAAGGGGTCGTCGGCGCCAACCGGGCCGCGTCTGTGCGCATGGACACAGCGAGTCTGGCGGTGCCTTGATCACGAAGCGGGCGCAGCGGCTTGTGTGTTGCAGTCAGCGGGGGCCCCTGTCGCGCCGAGGCTGCACACACACACACACACACACACACACATACACACACACACACACACCTGCACGTTTGCTGACGCGCGCCCCCCCCACCCACTCCTGACCCCTGTTTATGTCATGTGTTGATGTCATGATGACAGACCAACGGGCCCAGCGACTACGCCGCAGTCCACAAGGTGGGTGCCGGCCGCGGGGTGGGGGG
>NW_014013098.1:7348-24558 GCF_000611645.1 Monoraphidium neglectum | reverse complement strand
GGGCAGGGTTGACCAGCAGGGGTGACGGGGCCGCTGGTGCGCTCCTCACCCGAGCCGGTGGTCAGTTTACCAGCGGCAGCTGTGAGGCCATGGCGCTCCTGCAGGCACCAGGCAGGCCTGCGCGAAATCCGGGCGCCAGCGCGGCCGCGCCCGCGCGCACGTGCAAACGCCAGACATGCCGCGCGGCTCGCGTCCGCAGCGCCGGCTCGCCTTCTTCGCCAACCCCCTCTCTGCGCCGCTCGCCTGCCCCGCCCGCCGCCATCTGCGCAGGTTCAGGACGGCTACCGCATCACGCCCCTGGCCCAGTGGGGCAGCGCCAACGTCACTCTGCCCCCATACAAGCCGGACCCCTCAGTAGACACAAAGACAGACCCCCTCAAGCAGGCGCGGCCCCACCAAACTCGCCCTCTTTAGGAATCCCTCCCGCCTGGCTGAGCACGGCGCGGCGGCCCCGGCGTCCAAGTCGGGAGGGCGGCGCGCCCAGCCGCCGGTCTCTGTACCTGGACAGCCGCGGCCCTGGCAGGACTGCGTCTAGTGTGTGTCGCCCGGCGTGCTTCCGAGGCAGCAAGCGGATGGCACTCCCGGCCAAAGCCGCGACAACAACACCCGCCTCACTAGATTTTCTGGCCTCGGATCATCCATGAAGCAAGCCCAGGGCCTTTGTTTGCCGCGTGGCGCGCGCGCGCACACACACACACACACACACACACACACACACACGGCTCCGACCGCAGGTCAACTCGTTGCCGGCCGATAAGTTTTTCCCTTATGCCGCCAACCTGATGAAGACCCACCGCCCCCACATCACGGACTGGTCCCAGACCGAGAGGATCAGGCGATTCCTCGGCATCGAGCCCGGCAAGGCGCGCACGGCCCCACACACGCCCGTGCTCGCCCGCCCCACCACCGCGCGCGCGCAGCGTGCAGCTGCAGCGCAGCGGACGCGCGGCCCGGCGCGCCGGGCCGAGCAGCTGCGTGCGTCGGCCCACAGGCCGCGGCCGCGCAGCTCAGCCTCACCCCACACGGCCCCCGTGCGCTTCCACTTCAGTCACTTTGGCCCCAAACCTTGCCCACTTCACTCCGCCCATCCCGCTGGCCAACCCCAGGGCTTTGACTGGAAGTCGGCGTCGCCCCAGGTGCAGGGGGCCCTCACGCGCGCCACCAAGACGGGGCTGGACACGATCACAGCAAAGGTGCCCACCATTGCGCCCATAATCAACGGGTGGCAGATGAACACCAACACCATGGGCGTATACGGCAACTGTGAGCGTGACGCAAGGGGGGTTGGGGGTGGGGTAGGGGGATTTGGGATTTGGCGGGCGGGGGCAAGGGGGGGGCACCCCGGATTGCGCACATGCCCCAAGCGACGGCTGTCTGTAGTAGTCGGACAGGGGCGACACTGCCGCCTGCTTGCATGAATAGCGCACTGCATGTGATCAGCGATGCGCGGCAAAGCGCCCGAATCGCGGCAGGCGCGGCGTCCCGCGCTGCGGCGACACGCACGTGGTCGTCGCCGAAATTCATCACAAGCAGTGCATGATTCGCACCCGCTCACGCTTGCGCACCTCCTCCCTTCCCCCCATCCCCCATAAACAATAATCCACAAAATAAGACTACCTCAAGCGCGCCGCCGTGGCGCTCCTGGGCCTGGGCGCCAACCAGCCGGAGGACGCCATCTACCCCATCGCCCTGGCCGACGCCGACGGCAAGAAGATCGCGTCACCCACCAAGTACACGCTCACCTTTAGTAAGGGACAGCTGCCGCCCGTGGGCGCCTTCTGGAGCATCACCATGTACGACGCGGGTGAGCGGCGGCGGGGCCGCGACGCTCGTGCGTCGTCCGTTTGACCGCTGTCGGCTTTGGTTGACCGCCTGGATGTTGGCCGTTTTCTGCTGGCTCTGGCGAGATGGGACAGTGCCGCTCAGGGAAAGGCGGGTTGAGCCTGACTGCCGCCGGCGCAGACAGCAGGGGGGGCCCATCCCCGCGGCGTGGGCGGGCCTGCAGCGCCTCATGTAAGTTCCTGACGCTTCCATGCCTGCTGCCTGCAAACATCCGCGACCATCTCCCCCCCCCCCTCGCACGCAGAGGGCTACCAGGTCGCCAACCCCCTCAACCGCTTCGCCCTGGGAGACAGGGACAAGCTGCAGTACGCGCCCGACGGCTCCCTCACCATATACATCCAGCCCGACGCGCCGTCCGACAAGTCAAAGCAGTCAAACTGGCTGCCCGCACCCAAAACCGGGGAGCTGGGGATCACAATGCGCCTATACGCGCCGAAGGCCGCCGCGCTGCAGGGCGACTGGGTCCCGCCCGCCATCAAGAAGGCCGCGTGACTGCAGCCGCCCGTCCTCCCCCCCTGCCCGGCGGCGCCGAACGCGCGCCCCCCCGTGTGCGGGGCTGCTCTCGCGCCTGCGCCGCGCGGCGCGCGGCGCGCGGCGCTCGGCCGCCGGCTCCTGCCGCAACGAAAGACTCGCCGCGGTCGCTCGATTAGTGTGCAAGACAGAGCTTTGTCCTGCACTGGGGTGCCTCTGTCGTTGATAAAAGTCGGTTCCGCTTCGCTGGTGTTCGGGCTGCTGCAGAGACCCGTGCAGACGCAGGCCGATCAATGCAACCCCCCACTATTAGTGCGTGTGCTTCGTCGTGGTATTTGTCCTGCACTGAGTGCGCTGGATACACGCTACCACAATCAAACATTGGTGTCAGGCTGCGCAGGCCACATCCAACACGGTTATTGTTTGGGGTTCACACACACCACGCAAACTGCAGCAGCGGCCGCGCAATCATGGGGGGACAAACAACCTTGAACAAAGAGCCTTTAAAGCGGTTGTGATAGTATATGTTGCACTGCGCACAGAGTTGCTGCGCTGTTTCCTGGTCTCCTTCTGTGGATGATGGCAGCATGGACCCCAGACTCACATGCACCCTAAAACCCCTTGTTGCGGTGCTCGCACGTTGTGAAGCGGTAAATCCGGCAGGGCCCCAACAGATATGGCGCCTGTTGCAGCAAGGGCACCACGCGCATATGTTCCAGCGCGGGCGGCACCGTGTAGCAATCCGACACACCCAAGCACGACCTGGCGCACTGCAGCGCCAAGGAGTGTGCCGCGCGGGTGCAACCTCGTGCCGCCGGGGGGACACTTTATGGTGTAATCCTTGGCCTTGGTACATCACGCATGCGCAGCGCCTCAGAAGCGCGGCCGCTGCGTCACCTCGTCCTGTTCGGCCGGCCGCTGCGATACGAGGTGCGCGAGGATGGCCGCCGGGCCATCCCCCGGCAGCGCGACCTCGTGCCAGGGCGCGTGCACCGCCAGGCGCCGGCCGGGCGCGAGGTCGACCGCGTGGCTGGCCTTGCTCTGAAGGATCAGCACGACGTCCCTTGGCTGCCGCCGCTGCTGCTGCTGCTGCTGCTGCTGCTGCTGCTGCTGCTGCTGCTGCTGCTGCTGCTGCTGCTCCTCGCTGCTGCAGAGGACCTTGGCGACGCCGCCCCCCCACAGGAAGGCGCGCACAGTCAGCCGCATGGCGCCTGACGGGGGGACCCGGGGTGACAGGCAGGCGAAGGAAATGAGAGTTGCGCAGGGAGGGGGTGCTTGAAACATTCATTGACGCCATCGCATGCAGACAGGTGCGCATGGATCCCACAGACATCCGCATACATCCCACCGACCCAATGGATGCGCCGACGCCCACCTTCCGGCGCCGGCGCGTCCGCCGCCGCGGCCAGCCGCTCCTGCTGCAGCTTCTGCAGCTGCAGCAGCTGCTGCATCCGCCACGCCAGGCTGCCCGGCGCGCCCGCTGCGCCGCCGCCGCCACCGCCGCGCCCCAGGCGCTGCTGCATCAGGAGGGACCCAGGAGAGGGCAGGGTCGGCTCGGGCAGGGCTGAGAGAAACTGCTGCTGCTGGGCGCGCTGGTCTGACAGCAGCTGCGCCGCGTTGGGGGTCGCCGCGTGCCCGCCCGCCGCCCCTGCGCCCGGGCCGCCGCCCGCGTGCGCCGACTGCGGCGCGCGGGGCGTGCGGTCCGGCCGGCTCCCGGGCGGCGGGGTGACCATTCCTGGGAGGAGGTGATGTTGCTGCTGCGTCCTCTTGCCAGCCCCCCTGCTGCCGCCGCCTTTATGCTTCCCGCCCCCGCCGCCTGCGCTGCCAAGGAAGTCCGCGGCGCCGCCTGTGCGGCTGACGGGCGCGCCCAGCAGGCGCGCCAACCCCGATGGCACGGGCGTGACGCACTCGATAGCCGCCTCGAGTCCGCCAGCCGCCATGCCATCAAAAACAAGGCCACCTGGCTGCTGCTGCTGCTGCTGCTGCTGCTGCACCATCGCTTCTGTCGGGTGCTCGTGTGCGACTGATGCCTCCTCCTGGTCACCAGCTTCGCTGCCTGCGTGCCGTTGCAGCGGTGGGCGACTCGAGGGCACACGCGCAGGCGACTGCCAGGGCGGCACCGGCAGCGGCGCCCCCGCCGCCTGGCTGCTGGGCGGCGGCGTGTCGTCCCGGATGACGAATCTGGGCTTCTTCGCGGTGCTGCCCCTCCCCTTGGCGCGGCCGACGGCCGACAGTGGTGTGGAGGGTAGCCCCGCACCCCCCACGCTACTCCGCCGCTTGGCTGCGGCCCCGCCGCCCCGCGTGCCAGCTGCTTTCGCCGCCTGGCTGGCGCCAGGAGTTGAGCGGACACCGAGCAAGGGGTGCGCGCCCGGTGTATGGGGCTGCTGCTGCTGCTGCTGCTGCTGCTGCAGAAGTGGGTGGACAGCCCCAGCGTCCGCTTGTTGCTGCTCCGGCGCGCATCTTTGCTCCTCCGAGAGAGTTCGCCTGCGCCATGGCGCTGCCGCCAGGCGCGGAGCGTCTCCCGCGTCGCTATTTGAAACGCGCCGCCGCGGCGCCTGAAGCCCACCCGCGGATGCGCGAAATTCACTGACGGTGCCTGCATGTGCCTGCTGCGTCAGGCTCTGAAGGTCGCCCAATAGGCTGTGCAGCTGCATGTCATTCCCCGTTTGATTCCCCACGCGCGCATTTCTGTCGCCGCCGCTGCCATTATCGCCCGGCTCTGCCAGCGCCGCCCGCAGTTGCTGGTGCTGCTGGTGATGCTGCCGCAGCCGCTGGGACGGCGCAACCGAGCGAGGCCACGGCGCCGGCGGGTGGAGTTCAGGATCATGCTGCAGATGCTCGCCTGTGGAGGAAGCCGGGCGCGGAGCTTGGGTGCCGGCGGTGCTCGCCGCTGTGCTGTGGGATTTGAGCGCAGCGCGCGCAGCATTGATGTCGCGCACCTGTGCTGTGCGGGCCTGCACCCCCTTCACGCTGCCTGGCCTGTGTTCCATGGACACCCAGCAGACGCGAGCGAGGGGTCCCGTCGTCCCATGAGACGTGCTGATCCAAGTCCAGCTCCTCCTCGTGGTGCCGCTGCGCCAGGAGATACATGTTCGAAGCATTGGCACTGATGAATTTATGCCGCTTACTATATACGAACTAGACTTGACCCTCAGCATACAGTATTATTTTGAATGCAGTGATCTGCTTGAGTGACCAGGGAGCAAAGTCCATGCGCGCGCTTCCACTGCCTGCACAGAGCGGAGTGCAGAGAATCATCACTAGGACGCGCTCCCGCTGTGGCTTCCTCCACGGCACCACACTCACAGCAGCGGCGCCCGCCTCGGCGCGGCAACCAGCCGCCCCGAGCACCTTGACCTTTGCGCGCCGCGTAGCAATGGCTGTGGCCGGAGGCGACCAGGAGGTTTCACTGCATGTCATTGCCAGGGACGCGGCAGTGCTGGAGGAGCTCAAGCAGCAGTTCGAGTCGGTGCGTTGGCGACTCAACATGCGCCCGCCCACTGTAGGCCCATCATTTGCATCACTGCCTCTCAGTTTTCTGATGAATTGCTGATGACTCAATGCCCAGCAACCTCATGCTGCCAGACTGGACCCCACTTTTCTCTCTGCCAGGCGGACGGCTATAGCTGCAGCCTATCCTGTCACGACCCCAGCAGCTGCCCCCACCTTGACGCTCCCGGCGGCTTTGACTGCGCCGGCTTCTCGGCCGCGCTCTCGACGCGCCAGATGGGCCGGCTGCTGCTCAGCACGCGCAGCATAGCGTCCACCCAGGAGTTCATGCGGCGCCATGCGGCGGTGCTGCCTGAGGGCAGCGTGATCGTTGCCGACCAGCAGACCTCTGGCAAAGGTGCGCAGGGCACGCCCTAGATCTGCGTTCCCTGCATGCCGCTGAAATGCCTCGTCACAAGGCCGCGCTGAGGTTGACATCCACACCTCAGCGCCGCTCCACGATCACGATCCCTGCGGCACCTGAGCACTGTGTTTGAAAACAGGCGCCCACGCGCGCGAGGCCCTCGCACCCAACACAGGCCGCGGCGGCAACCAGTGGACGTCGCCCGACGGCTGCCTCATGTTCACCGCCGGGCGCCGCCTGAAGGTCCCCGGCAGCCAGGCGCCCTTTATTAATTACCTCACCTGCCTGGCGGTGGTGCGCGGCGTGGCTGACGCCGCAGCCCCTTGGCTCAAGGTGCGCTGGAACCCTTGAACATGCCCCTTGAGGCGGTCGTAGTAAGAGCATGCGGCTGGTCGGCGGCTGCGCCACATCGGCGCCCGATGTGTGGCTGACGCTGCACTCGCTCCACGCCCACAGGCAGCATCAAAGCATGCTGAACCCTACCCAGATCAGACTGCGGTCAAACAGTAATCGAGTTTCGGTAAAACAACACTGACACATCCTGCAACATCATACTCGTCACGCGCCAGGGCGCGGCGCCGGACGTGCGCATCAAATGGCCCAACGACATCTACAGCGGCGGCCTGAAGATCGGCGGCGCCCTCATCCACACCACCTGGCAGACCGACCGGTTCAGCGTGCTGGCCGGCATCGGGCTAAACGTCTCAAACCGCCAGCCGACCACCTGCCTGGAGGAGGTCCTGGCCCGCCAGGCCGCCTCTGCCGCGGAGCAGGGGACTGCAGCGCCGGAGGTGGTGCTGTCGCGGGGCGCCGTGCTGGCGCACGTTCTGAACCACCTCGAGCGCTGCTACGACGAGTTCGAGGCGCGCGGGTTTGCTGGCCTCGAGGCGTCCTACCTCGAATCCTGGATGCATTCTGGCCAGCAGGTCGAGGTCGAGGCCGGCACGAGCGCCGCCGCGGCGCCTGGAGAGGCCAGCGCGGCGGACGCCGCGCAGCGCGTGCGCCTGACGATCCGGGGGCTGAGCGAGCACGGGTTCCTGTTGGCTGTCGATGCGGCGGGCGGGCGGTGGGAGCTGACGCCGGACGGCAACAGCCTCGACATGCTGGCTGGGCTGATACGGCGGAAGCTGCCGGGGTAGCTTCTTGTGCACGTGCAGGGGTGGTGGTGCTTTGCCTCGTCTTTCTGTCGATGCTTCCGTGCTGGTTCAATCCTGTCTATATGGGCAATCACAACCTTGCACATATTCTCCTGCTTGTTGCATCACACTTGCTTGGTGCTGGACAGACTAGAACGGTCGCGCACCATTGTTCAATTTTCTTGTGCACATTGTAAGGACTGGTGTGGCATCTATCAAGGCGCAACCCCCTCTGCAGAGGCTTTGGGGTGCGCGCCAACGCCGCATCAACCAGTTGAGCACACGAAGCATCCACAGCCTGGACGCGTAAGCCGGCACGCACACATCAACGCGCTCGCGCGCCGTCGCACGCGACCGCGCCAGCCAGAAACACCTGCACGTCCTCGCGCGTGGACAACCACACGCCGGCGTCGCCCGTGCCCGGCACGGCCTTCACGCGCAGCGAAAGCGCTGCCAGGCGCGGCAGCTGCGCCAGGCCCGCTGGCAGCGCCATGAGCCGCGGGCACCGCGAGACGCAGAGCTCCTCCAGCTCAGACGCGCCGCCCAGCGCCTCGGGCAGCACTGTCAGGCGCTCGCAGCCGCTTATGCTAAGGGACGCCAGGTGATTGAAGCTGCTGGCCGCGGTCGGCAGCGCGGCGAGTGTGCCGCAGCCGGAGACGCTGAGCGACCGCAGCGCGGGTGGCAGCGCCGGCCCCAGCGACGCGAGGGCGCGGCAGCTTGTAATGCTTAGCCGCTCGAGCCGCGACAGGCGGGAGACGTTTGAGGGCAGAGCAGCCAGCGAGTTGCAGCTCTCGAGGGCGAGCAGCTTCTGCAGGCGCTCGAGGGAGGCGATGATGTCAGCGAGCGCCTCGAGCAAGGGGCAGCTTCTGACCAGCAGCTGCCGCCGCGGCGATGCAAAGAGGGCGCTGCGCGGGGCCGCAGTGGCAGCTAAATCGGGCGCCGCATCGCCTCCTCTTGATGGATTCGCCGGTCGAGCCGGCGCCGGCGCCTGTGCCGGCGGCCCGAGCTGCAGGCTCGACATGTCCCCCAAGAACAGGTCCTTGAGCCGAGGGAAGGCTGGGGCGCCGCCGCGAGCGCCCAGCGCGCCGCAGAGGGAGCTGAGCGCCGGGCAGTACTGCAACGTCAGCAGCTCCAGCGCCGGGAACGGCGACGCCTGTGCCACAGCGGCAGCGGCGGCGGTGCCGCGGGATGAACGCGAAGCAGACGCGGGGCTGCCGCTGCCCTCCTGGAGGGGCGCGATAGCGGAGAGCTGAGGGCAGTTTTGGGCGACGAGCGCCGTCAGGGCGGGCAGGCGGCAGACGCCGCGGGGCAGCGCGGTGATCTTTTGGCAGCCGACGAGCTGGAGCTTCCGGAGGGCGGGAAGCTGCCAGACGGCGCCCGGCAGCTGCTGCAGGGGCGCCAGGTCAATGTAGAGCCTCTGCAGGCTCGCGGGCAGCCCGCCGCCGCCACCCTTGCTGCCGTTGCAGCAGAGGGATGTCAGCGCCGCGCAGTTTGACACCCGGAGGGCTTCAAGCAGCGGCAGTGCCCCGAAGGCGGCGCCCAGGGACGGCAGGGCGCGGCAGGCGTACACCCACAGCACCCGCAGGCTCGGCGGCAGGGCCCCGTCGCCGCCGCCTCCTCGCGAGGGCGTGCCGCCCAGGGATGCCAGGGCGTCGCAGCGCCAGAGCCACAGCCGCTCAAGGCGGTCCAGCGAGCGGATTGCCTGCGGCAGCTCCGAGAGCTGTGGGCAGTCGCAGAGGGTGAGTGTCTGCAGCGCCGACGGCGCGGCGAGTCGCGATTGGTCAGCGCACTCGGAAAAGAGCAGCTGCGCCGTCGGTGGGGGGCCGTCCGCCTCGCCGTCTTCGTCATCTGGAGCGTATTGCGCCCGTCCCTCGCCACCTCCGCCGCTGCCCTGGTCGCTGCCATCAAAGTCAACGTCAGCACCGCTGCTGCTGGCGGCCGCCGCTGCCGAGACGATGTCGTCCAGATCTTCCTGGCACTCAGCTGCCTATGAGAGTCGATGGTGCGATGATGGGAGCAGCTGGTGAAATGGGCCCCCAACGTGCCCCCGCTGGGGGCTGGCGGCAGTCGGCGGCGCCAGCCCTCCAGAGCCAGGCAAATGCGCGCCTTGTGAAGCCGAGCCGAGCGCCCCCGCCTGCCCGGCGAGCGGCGGAGGCGCCCGTCAGGCACGGCGCGCGCACGACGCGCGCGGCGCGCGCCCTTGCAACCTGACCTCACTGAAAGCATCTCACCTCGCACGATATCCACTCGCCCATGACGGTGCTGCCATCGCTGCCGCCGCCCTCCTTGTTATACTCGCTCATGTCGCTTTCCTCGGATTCGCCCGCGATGCTGCCGTCGGCAGCACCGCATGCCGTGGCTTCTGGCGCTGATGCTGCTGTTTGGGATGCTACTTAAGTTTCTCTGCTGCTGCTGGCTGCGCCTGGCCAGCCTTGCAGCGAGGGGGCGCCGGGAACCACTGTGAACCCCCCTGCCCGCGTCAGCGGACTGACGGACGGCGTTGTGGACGGCTGGGCAGCGCCGCGGCTGTCGCCTTCATGGTATCGTGGCAAATCATCTGGGCATTTCCTGTTTCTCTTTGTCGATCTGTGCCCAGGACATGAAGGAAGCAAATGACTCGGATCCCGCAGATCTACCGTGTCGCAGTAGGAGTTTGGGTCACAACAGCAGACAAGATCAAAAATGATTTTTTTTATCGATTAGCTGGCGCACGTTAGAAACGCGTCATGAGAGGCTTCGTTAGCAGCTGGCATAACCGCTTCAGTTCCATGACGTGCCCACACTGCGCATTGCACAGTCATGTGATATGCAGTGTTTTGACCCCATGTCATATGGAGCTCAATATTGGGCGCTTTTCCGACAGACGTGCAACCATGTGCTGCGGTGTGCGTAGCAGCGGCTTCCTGCGTGTGAAACCTACCCCTGACTGTTGCCCTGACAAGCGCCCTCCGACACAAATTACTGGTAATCATGAATCTGGGTTGAAAGCAGTGATACAGGTGAATTTGACATGCCCACGAACATACCGCATTTGGCATGGTGTAGAGTACATCCACCATGAGCTTTGTACATCTATGCTTCGAGCATGACATTCTCACAAGCCCAGGCAAAACACCGACCAGACTGGCTACCCTGTTGGCTTTGTAGGCCAACCCAGCCGAAAATGGGGGAGTCTTACCCATCCTGACAACGTCATCGGGGTTTCAGGTCAACCCATCAATGAAAATAGGGCCACAATTGCCGCTTGCAAAGACCATCATGACGGCGGGGGACCAAGGTGCTTGAGAATGAATGCTGCGGCCTCCTGCACGCCCTCCACCGCCTCGGGCAGCCCCAGCGTGCCCTGGGCGCCCGTGGCCCAGACGTGCCACCTGGCGGGTGGAGCACGAGGGTAGGAGCGCAGTCAGGGGGGGGGGTAGTGAGGGGCAGGCAGTGGCCCATTGCACTTAGTAAGACTGATCAAAAGCAGAGGTGGGCGTGTGCAGATTAGGGTGTTCAGCAGCAAAAACCTGAGGACCAATCAACCTCTCAGAGCCATAGCTGTGGGTGGGAAGCACCTCCATGCGCAAAGCCCAAACAACTGGGCAGCCTTGACTCACCCAAGTCAGCACGCAAGCGGGCTGCAACAACAGAGTATGCAGCGTACAACATCCAGCCACATGACGGCGCTACTCACATGCCGTCGTAAACGCTCAGCTCGACCTCGAGCCCGCCCCGCCGCATCTGGCGCGCCAGAATCGCCGAGTCGCTCAGGAGCAGCTCCCGGGTGCCCACCAGGATGAGCACCGCCGGCGGCTTCCGGCCGGCTTCCGAGGCTGCGGCGGAAGCCGCCGAGAAATCGCCAAACGCGGGTGACACCAGCGGGTCGTCCACTCCCAGGTCTGAGCCTGACGCGTACCACTTTCCGGCTGTTGTGAGGGTGTCCACGGAGATGAGGGGGTCGACACACTTCAGGGTGGCGTGTGTGTCCGCCCTCGACGAGTTCAGCACCGTCCACGGCGAGACCAGCACCGCCGCGCCCGGCTGCGGCAGCCCGTCAGAGGCGGCGCGCAGCAGGAGCGCCGCCGCGAGGCCGCCCCCGGCGGAGTCGCCGGCGACGGCAATGCGGGACGGGGCGTGGGACTCGAGGAGGGCGCGGTAGACCGCGGTGACGTCATCGAGGCCGGCGGGGAAGGGGTGCTCTGGCGCGAGGCGGTACTCTACTGAAACCACCTTGATGCCTGAGAAGAGGGATTGTTTGAAATGGGGCATCTTTCAGGGGCGTCCGGGGTTGCGTGGCGCCCATGTGGAACAGAAAGATAGTGTCTGATGCAACAAAGCTGTGGGGGAAGGCTCAGGCGCCGCTGGCAGGGGCGGGCAAAGTGCAGGAGTCAAGGTGGCACGACTGCAAGGGTCGGCCATCTTGGCGATCGCTGCCGCGGCGCCAGCGCCTCTGTCGCCCGGGCAGGCCGCTCTGTGAATCAGGCCCCACCAGTCGCGGCGGACAGCGGCGCGTAGGTGTGGGCCATCCCAAGGGCCGAGCCAGCGATGTAGGCGCCGCCGTGGATGTACAGGATCACCGCCGTCTCGTCCATAGCAGTAGGTCCTGCCGCGCTGGGGGTGCCGTCGAGCGCCACGCCGAGCTTGGGGGTCGACCGCACGACCGGGACGCCGGCTATGGTGGTTTCGCTGTCGGATGCGACGAGCGCCTCGCGGTGGCGCTCGGCCGAGGGGCCGCAGAAGGCGGCGAGGATCCCGCGCGTGAAGGCGGCGCCCTCGGCCTGCGGCAAGGCGCTGATCGGCGGCGAGCGCGGGGCGTCGGCGCGGGCGGCCAGGAAAGCGGTGGCTTCGTTGCTCAGCGTGGTGGGCAGGACTCGGGCGAGCGCCGCGGCAGCTACACATTCCTCGTTTATGCTGCTGGCGCGTTGGCTGACGGGCACCACAACGGTAGTCTCGTTGTTCGTGTATAGCTGCCGGATCGCCCCAGAGCAAGCGAGTGCCAAGATCAGGCCCAATGCGGCCCAGCCCAGCATCCGATCGAGAACCATGCTGATCCGCAGCGTGTAGCTCACGCAGAGGAAAGGTTTATTGCTCGAAATATGGCGCGGTGCTTGCATAAGGAGCCGCTCACGAGCATCACCCGCGGCGTCACTTCATCACTATCATGTCACGGGTCGGTCGAATGCCACGACAGTAAGCACACTCTGCGGCTGGCAGCCTGGCTGGCACGGGCACTGCACGCCGTGTTGATCAAGGCGGTGCATGTGTTTCTGTGGCACACTGGGTACCCAGTCATAGCATGACCGTCGCAGGGCTGGCTCTTTGGTCAAAGCCATACGGCCTATTCAATGGGCCATCACAACTGCCATTGGAAGGTGGTGAACAGAGGTCACTAGACGCATTTGTTACTTGGCACAATGAATAGGCACCTCCAACCAAAAAAGTCAGGAGTAGTTAAATTTGCCCGTGCGGACCGAGAAGGAATGGGCTGCGGTGTTGGGGCTGCGCTGCAAACACATGGAGTGAACAGGGGGGCCCCAGGTCACGCCACTGGTTTCCCCCTCGGGCAAACATGGAACTCCATGCAATTGCAATTGCATGCGTTCGATAGTAAGACGCCGCAAGTGTACGTGCACATCGTTCAGGAGTGCAGGTGCGGTTCTATTGCGCGCTGGCTGGTCGTCGTCTTGACGATTGGGGGCCCACGGCGTGACGCTGCTGGGGGGGTCAAACGCAGCCGTGTGACCGCTCAAGCAGCATCCCCAGACGCGCCCCTTCATCCTCTTTCACACCGTCAAATGCGCCACCCCTCCTCTCCCCTCCTCAGCTACAAATCGTCTCCCCACTCCCAAAACCCTCCGTGCCCCTCCCACCCAGCTGCCCTTTGACGAATCTGTCAACAGGGGCTAGGCAGACGCAAGCTCAGCAAATCGTCAAGCAGACACGATTCACGGTGACGGCCGCCCATGTGACTGCCCACAGCCGCTATGTGGCGAACAGCGCCAGACAGAAAATTCGCGTGTGGGTGCAAACGTCAAAACTCCAATCGTGCTGGAAATTACGCAGACGCCGCCAGCTTCTGGGCGGCTTCCAGGCCGGCCCCGTCCGCGGCGGCGCTGGCGTCGTCGGGCCCGCCGTCGCCCGCCCCCGGCGCGACGGAGCGCGCCTTGCGCGCCCGCCTTGCCGCTGCGAACGAGACGGCAGCGCCGACAACGAGGGCCAGCGCCAGGGGGCCGAAGAGCAGGGCGGCGCCCCATCTGCGCATTTGGGGCGGTGCGGGCAGGTGAGCGCATGTGAGCGCGTGGGTCACGGCGGTGTTGGCGGTAGCATCGGGTCGAGCGAGACACCACAAGCGGACGCACAGCATATAACGCGCCCCAAACAACAGTGGATTGCAAGGCAGGCGAGCAGGCGCGCCGAGGCGGCTAACATGGACGAGCCTGATCGAAATTTAAGCAAGGGATTCGATGCAACTCACCCGGCAGGCCCCATCTTGGCCCAGGGCAGTCGGGCGTATCGGGGGTCGTGCACTGGCAGGTATGTGAGGGGCTGGCCAGCGCCTTTGAAGTGCGGCGTGTCAATCTGCTTGTACACGGCTGGCCAGGATTAAATGAGGGGGTGGGGGGGTTGCGCAGGTTAGGAGGGGGGTGTCGGGGGATTGCGAAGAATATGTGGCGAGAGGGTAGCTGTGATAGACACAACGCTTCAACAACCGAGGTAGGCGCACCAAACGCATGTCAGCAAAACGCCTTGATCGGTTGAAACAGTCTCAGAGTGGGGCTAGCAGCCGGCGCCCGCAAGTGGCGGATGTCTGGCGGGCGCGTCTGCACAACTGGCACCCTCTGGGACTCTTTTGGCCTGTGCGCACTCACGGTATGTATAGCAAGTGAAGTCGCCGCTCTGGTTGGACGCGAAGATGCGGCCTGCAGCAGCATGACGTAGACGGAGGGTCGGGCGCATGCGCTTGGCAACAGACACGGCTTGCTGGGTGATGGGGAGGGCCGCAGCTGGGGCGGTAGGCTTGCCGCTTGCGGCCAGGCATGGCTCACAAGCCTCGGTCATTGGGGCAGCAGCCCAGCAGCTGGCCAAACTTCAAGCCTGCATGGCCGCTGAGTTTTGATGCTGCAAGTCCAACCCACCAACCCCGGCATCAACACTGGTGACCCCCACCCCCGGGTGCCCCCTGTGCCAAGGACACGCCGCTCACCGACGATGTTGATCCACGATACGAAGAAGACCGACCCGTGGAGCGCCTTGAGCGAGAAAAACCGCTGCGCAAACGTCTTGCCGGCGGCGATGCGCCCGGCCTCGCGCGATATGAGCGCCCCCAGGTCGCCGCCGGGGACGTCCCCGCCCTCCGCCTTGATCCGCTGCTGCGCCGCCTGGGTGGCCGCGGCCCGCATCCTGTCCTTATGGATCACAATGGCTAGCCACCCGACGGTCAGCCCACCGAGCACCCAGACGAATGAGATCAGCACTGCCGTCGGCAGGCCGGCGTTGTGGACGAGGAGGGACGTGCCCGTGGCCCAAAGCATGAAAATGATGTAGAGGCGGCCCATCCAGGGGTGGATGGGGCGGGCGCGGGGCCAGGCGCGGCTGAGGAGGGCGAGGGCGCCGGAGATGGCGACTAGGTAGCAGCAGATGACGTGGGCAAAATAGGCGCCCCTGAGGCAGGAGTACTTGTCGTCATGGTAGGTGAAGGTGGGGTCCAGCCTGGGCGGGTAGGTGGTTTTTGGGGGTAGGGGTGGGCGGGGTGGAGGGAGCTCGAGGGTGCTGCTTGCTGCTAGGGTGGCGCCAGGCAAGGGGGCACGTGTGGACGGTGCCGCGGCGAGGCGCCGCTCGGGGGTATGGACGGGTGGTGTCAAGGCGGCGCTTTGATCACCTGGAATCGAAAGCCTCCGCGGGCACGAGCGCTGGGTCAAACATGGCTGGCGCTGGGTCTGCGACTGTCAGCCACCTGCGCGTGATGTTGGTGGGTGTTGGGGTGAAAGCCATGCGACGCACAAACAGCGCCCGTCCGCTGGGCCGCAAAACGCTGCAGTGTCCAGCGCCCGTCGCTGCAACCACGGCGCAGGTGGAGACGATTGCATCTTGAAGCGGCGATGAGTGGTGCAGCGAGAGCAGCGTGCAGTGCGCGCCGCCGCCGCATGCGACAAACGCCCAGTCGGCCTCGATTTCAGCCATCCCAGTTGCCGGGCAGCCCTGCTATCATCCTTGTCTTAGCATCTCTACAAAATCGACTGGTACTCGCAGCCTCAACGCGGATCGAACCAGGTCTGCTACTGATGACCATTTCCGCCAGCCGATGATAGGACAAGCACCTACCTAGGGTATGGCGCGTGAGCGCGCTCTAGACAGCCTCAACCACTGATTACGACTCCCAGAGGGATCGTGCAATTGTCCTTGAGACACCTGCCCGGAACGGTGTGCAGCTCTCCACGTACGTGAGTCGAGCTAATCCTTGATAATGATATTGAAAGCAAACGTAATCAGCTACGCAGGGACAGAAGGGTTGCCATATGCGTGCGTGCGGGGTGTTGACCTGACACATTCCTCGTTGGATGCGACTTCCGCTGCAGCGCGCCATGCATGGCAGCAGGCCGGTTGTGCGGCAGAAAATCCGCCCACAGCTGCACCTTATTTCAATGTATCAGGTGTATCTCACGCCAATTGAGCTCGAGCGCGGCGGCAAGGGGCACACAGGCAGCACCGGGCACACATGCATTTCTGGGCAGTGGGGGAATTCGCACATGCAGGGGTTATCACGCCCAGGCTACACCAACTGCTTGTTGCCGTGCAGCATGCCAGTCACATCTGACCCCACATCAACCTCTAAACTTTATTCAATGCAGAACCCGAGCATTTCCAGCAGCAAGATGACCAGTCCAAGGAGCCCACATTTGTTCCACTCATGGCCTGATAACTTTGCTGCAGCCGCTATCCAGCGACCGTGCTGTCCACGAGTTGCAGGGCACAACCGAGTGCAGTGTAACACGATCACTTGCAAGCATATGCCCAGACACGCTGGCTTGCATGCGCGCCAGCCGGCGTGGGCCACTAGACTTTCTACAACTCAAGGATGAACATTCCCAAGGAAATTGACCGGCAAACATTTGCGCCGAACTATCTCTAGTCACATTGAGGCTATCACCCGCAGCTCTATGCACACTGCAGCGCAGTGAAAGCGTGCCGCCCACCTGAAACGCATCTGCACGTCGCGACACGCGCGCAGGCGGGTGTCCGGAAGCAGGCTTGGCAGGGCGCCATTGCATGGAGGCACAAACCTCCCGTGTTGGCGGCAATGGTTCGCAATTCACACACGAATGTGCACTCAGGGGAGGCAAGCCAGGCAGCGGATGCTTCGCCGCTTGCAAAGACACCACCACCATGCTCCAAAACTTGCAATCAAGACAATGCATGCGGCCACAGATGCCGCCTTGCTGGAGCGACCCTCCGATGACCCGGGCGGGGACCCAGCGGCGCCAGCGAGCGAGGGCTGCTGTCGTGCACAGGGCGCAAACAGCGCCGGTGGCACGCTGCCCGGTGCTCTGCAAACCTGGGGAATCCAACGCCGAGCGCGGACGCGGCCTGCAGCGCGCCTGTGGCGAGGCGCACCGGCGCGAGAGAGGCTCGCGCAACAGGCACCGCCGTTGATGATGGCTCATCGCACCCCAAGATCCTGTATTCAAGCCCATAAAAGCTGCCAGGGCGGGACCACTTGGGCTGCGACAGATGGGGGTCATCGTCCCGACCCTTGAAGGGCGCGCAGGCGCCACCGCAGCTGCCAATGCCGCCGCTCAGTCGATGCGCACGGGCATGCCGCAGACCGATGCGACGGGGATGACTGTTGGGTGGCGCTGCCCCGCGTTGGCGTCCAGGGGGGTGAATTTGAAGTCACGCGTCAGCGCCGCCAGCACGATGCGCGCCTG
>NW_014013098.1:2023-6691 GCF_000611645.1 Monoraphidium neglectum | reverse complement strand
GTTGGGGGAGGCGGCCGTGACAGTGACATAGGCTGGCACATTGGATGGAGTGCGGGTGCCTGGCAGCCTTCATCCGCTTCAGAAGAAACTGCGGAGGCTGCAAAGGCTGGGCATCTGCCACGTTGTCTCTCTCTCTCACACACACAACACACACACACACACACACACACACACACGGGCCCACACATGAACACACGCATGCACCCATATGACGCATGCAGCCACGCATACACAAAAGCGCGCGCGGCCACACAAACACACATGCATGCGAGTGCACACACACGCACACACATTTCACTTGCACAACAGCAACAAAAAAACTTCAATCGAATTGTTGAGACAGCAACTACTGGTACCACAACCACAGAGATGCGCGCTGCATCGGGCCGCCCCTCAGCCCCCACCCCGCACCTCCAGCAGCGCCAGGTGCTGCCCCAGGCAGTTGCGGGGCCCCTGGATGAAGGGCAGGAACATGTAGGGCCGGATCGACTCGTCGAACTCGTCGTACTCCCCGCCAGGCATGAAGCGCTCGGGGCGGAAGACGGTGGGGTCGCGCCACTGGTTGTGGACGCCCTGGTTGGTGCAGGTTGAAAAGCGGCAGGGTTTGAGTGTGTGTGTGTGTGTGTGTGTGTGTGTGTGTGTGTGTGTGTGTGTGTGTGTGTGTGTGTGTGTGTGCGGGCAAAGAGAAAGAGGAATTTGCCGGTTGCACTTGGCGTTGCCGTGCCACCGAGAACGCTGCAGCTAATCAAGGCAAGGCCGCTCGTGCGTGGCGGCTGCACATGCGGCGTGCGCGGGTGCCACGCGTGGGCGTGCATGCAGACGCCGGCCACGGGCCGCACCTGCAGCTGGCACGTGATCATGGTGCCCGCGGGGATCCTGTATCCCGCCAGGGTGTCGTCCTCCAGCAGCTCCCGCGTCACCACCGGCACGACAGAGTACCTGATGACGCGCGTCACGCGGGCGGCAGACGAGGGGGCAGCGGGCGTGATCACACAGGGGCCAGGCCAGACGGCCGCTCCGGAGACCCAGGCTCTCAGGGCACACCTCGGCCAGCCGCTTCCCCGCAACCCTCTGTGCACGCGCACACGGGCGCTTGTTGCGCGCCCACGGCGCCCCAGGCGCGCGCGTGCCGTCGCTCCTGCCGCGCACCGCGCCGGCCCCGTCTCACTTGCGGAGGGCCTCCTTGAGCACTGACAGGGTGTAGGCCATCTCGTCCGCCGCACGGCGCGAGGGGGTGGCGTTGGCCTTGCCAAATGCGCGCTCAGCATCCTCCACGACCTGCATGGGCAGAAATCGCGAAATTCGATTGTGGGCTGCAGATCTGCCACATGAGGGCAAGGAACAATCGTCTGTGACGGCAAGCCCCAAACTTTCGGCTGACCCAAGGCGAGGCCGCCCCTGTGGCACGTGCTGCGGCCGCCGCTGCCGCCCGCCGTCCCGGCCGCGCGCACCTGACGCCGCGCCGCCTCGTTCTGCGACAGCTCAAAGACACTCCACATCAGCATGGCCGCGCTGGTCTCGTGGCCGGCCAGCAGGAAGGTCTTGATCTCGTAGCACAGCTGAGTCTCGATGGCCGCATCCCACTTAGTGCCAGACGCCTGGGGGACAAAGGCACGGGCGTGGTCCAGGAGGGGGTGGTGCTCAGGCGCCATGCCTCCTACTACTGGCCAGCCAGCCGAGTTCCCCATGAAGCTGCCTCACCGTCCGCCGCGCCCAGCTGCTGCCAGCATGTCTCAGCCCGTGTCCCTCCAGCAACTGCTGCTCCAACGATCACCGTTTTCCATACACCCAGCCCCTCCGGCTGCGCCGCACGGCCACGCATCCCAGCAGCCACCCACCCCTATACAAGCCCGGTACCTTGTCAACCCTGCCCCTTGCTGGGCCCTCCTTCAGGCCCAGCAACCCTCCCCGGGCCCCACACCCACCCACCTCCAGCGCTGCGAGGATTCTGTCCAGAATGTCGCGCGCCGGCCGCTGCCCCGCCAGCCGCGCCTGCCACCGCTCCCGGATGAGCCCCACCAAGTACGCGTTCAGCGCCGTGATGTTGCTGCGGAACCTGCGGCCCCGCCGGAAACATGCGCGTATTTTCCATTTGTTTGAGAGGCAGGACGCGCAAGACATGCCGCACTGCCCGCTCGCTCGCTGCTGCGCGCAGCGGCAGCAAAACCCTGTCGCAGCCTGTCAGGCCGGCCTGCCGCCTTCCCGCCCGCCGCCACGCTCCACAGCCCCCGTAAACCACCTCGCCGCCCCGTCCCCGCGCTCGTCCCTCCCGCCATGCACCTGAACCAGTCTGGGGTGGGCAAATACTTGCGGTGCGGCAGCAGCACGCGGCGGTTGGCCTCCTCCATGACGGGGAGGTACAGCTGCGGGAACACGCGGTCGCACTCCTCCGGGGGCAGCGACAGGATCGCCTCGCCGATGACCTGGAGGTTGGCGGCCGAAGCAATCGTCATGCGGCACCTTGTGCAGTCAGCTCAGCTGCAGCAACTTTCCCTCAGTTGCAACCGCCACGGCAGCCGGTCGCGCCAAGAAATCGGTCACGCTGCCATCCAACCCTGCACGAGCAGCTGAGAGCTGCCGCCCAATGCTCGCGCAATGACCGCGTCAACAGCAGCAAGCTTCGCTCCCCTGCGCAGCCCCTCCGCTGCCGCCGCCTCAAACCTGCAGGACCACCCAGCCCTCAAGTAGCCCGTTCACCACCCGGGCCGTCATTTAACCCCCCACCGGCAGCTCACCTGCAGCGTCAGCAGCCGGAACTCCTCCTCCAGGTGCACCTCGCGCCCCGTACCCTTGAACCCCCGCAGCTTCTCGCTCAGCCGGTCCACCGCGCGCTTCGCGATTGGGATTATGTCATCCAGGATGTCCACCCGCAGCGCGGGCGCCATCAGCAGCCGCTGCTTCTGCCAGAGGTCGCCGTCGGCGGTGACGAGGCCGGTGCCGAGGATCGGCAGAAAGGGGTGGTACGAGAGCCGCAGGTCTTTGCTGTACGATTTGAACTTGGTCTGGAACACGCGCTTGAGGGCGCCGGGGTCAGCGATGACGACCGAGTGCGTGCCGAGGATGCGGAAGCGGCAGACGTTGCCCTTGACCGCCGCCCACTCCTCAATCACGTCCCACGCGCCCTTGCCGCGCTTCGGCGCGTTGAGCAGCACGAGCGCGTGGCCGAGCAGGGGATTGCCGCCGGGCGCCGAGGCGATTGGGCGCAGCATGAGCTCGCGGCGCGCGAAGCGAAGCACGCTGAGGACGGCGTTGGTCAGCAGCACCGCGCCGGCGAGCGCGACCACCGACAGCGCCGCGAGCCGCGCCTGATCCTGAGGCTCCGTAGCGGCCAGCAGGCCTTCCAATTTGACTGCCAGCCACTGCATGGCCTCTCTGACGGCCTCCATTGCTGCCAAGACACTGGGCTTGCGCGCGCGGTCAGGCAAATCTGGCGTTGAGAGCAACGTGACACGCGGTCAGAACATGATTGATGTCATCAGCAAATAGAGCTTGAATGGATAATATACCCGCTCACCAGCAGGACGTGCCGCTGGGCAGGTCACCGCCCCCAACCAAACACTACGCGCGCCCCACTGCTAGTACCAGGCACCCAAAGTGGATCTGCAGATGATAAGCTACTTGTCCATCCGGTGCAGATGGCGAGGAGCGAGATCAAGCGCTGTGCAAAGAACAACAAGGCGCTGAAGCCGTTCTGGGTATGTATAATGTACGGGCCCTTCAGCGCCTGTGTTGCGAGAAGAATGCACCCTTTCGGCAGCCGCAAAACTTACAAGGCTGTGCCAGCAGCAGTCCGGTGCGCGTTAGCTGCTCGCGCACTCGCCGATTGTGTGCGACGTCGCCGACAACTGGCAGTGACCCGTCGCAAACCAGGCGAGGCACCCGGCGCTGTTGGCAGCAACACCAGGATGACTGACCCCCTGCTGATTGTTTGGTGCGATGCTCTACATCGATCGCGCCGCAGCTGGCGGCAACCATCGAGGGTCATGTGGGACGCCTGCTGGGGGCTTGCGAGCACGCTCAGCGGCAAACTCACCCCCCCCCCTCCAAATCACTGAGAGCATCCAATGACGGGTCATTTGGCTTGAAGCATGCTCCACGACTGGTGGCGGAGCAGCTGTGTGTAACAGACAACAAGTCAACCAGTCACCAAAGCAACCACACACTAGGTAAGTCAGGAAGCCACGGGGATGCGCAGGGCGCCACATCATCGGTCACATGGTGAGTCGTGTCCTCGGAGAAAGAAAGCTCTAAGCATCGTCTATGGATGACCCATGCGAGGAGAAGGGGCCGAGAGTGATGTGATGTCATGTCATGTCAAGGTAATCAGTCATGTTGTGACACCAGCCAAAGCTTTGCAGCCAGACCGCCATCACCGCACGTAGTCCCACGCAGTCAGCGAAAATATCGGCACTGCACCATCGCCCGCGCCTTTGGTCAGCGCCGCCTCATGCCCGGCTGTGCGCTGCCTCGCCCCCTGCTGCAATGGGGGGCCACACCACCCCACCCCCTTCGCTGGGCGCCCACTGGCGACTGCCCGGCCCGGCGACACCCAGCGGCCGCCACCGCCGCCGCTGCGACCAGCGGCCGCAGACAGCGCCTCCCCCAGCGCGCGCCGCTGCGGCTCCTGCCGCCGCTCGGACGCCGCCTGGGCCGCCGTGGTTGTGGCGG
>NW_014013098.1:0-1847 GCF_000611645.1 Monoraphidium neglectum | reverse complement strand
CCGCCTGGGCCGCCGTGGTTGTGGCGGTGCTGCTGCCGTCCCCGCCTCCCCGGCCATCGCTGCTGCTGGCGCCCAACACATCCTCTTCATTGCTGCACCTGCTGCTGCTCCGACGCGCCTGCTGTTGCTGCTGCTGGTGATGGTGGCTATCCCAGCCCCAACCGTTGAGCCGGCCTGGGGATTCAGTGCCTCCCCAGTGCGGCCCACCGCTCGCCCCCCACCCCGAAGCCCCTGCTTGGGCTGCCTGCAAGCAAGGGAAACCCCCCTCAGAGTTGGAGGAGACCGTGTGCCAAGGCTCCCCTCCCGCCCCCTGAGACCAGGGCTGCTGCTGCTGCTGCTGCCGCCGCCGCCGCTGCCCTTCACGGGCCCCGTGTGCCTCGGGCGACCGCGTTCCGGCCGGCCCGGCTTGGCCCTGAGACTGCAATATCAGCGGGGCATCCCACAGCCCGCCCTCCACAAGGCTCTCAGCCCGCGTCCCCGCGTGCGACGCCGCGTCGCCGCCGCCGCAGCCGCCGCAGCCGCCGCTAAGGGCACCACCACCACCCGCGTGGCCCGCTGGCGAGAAGGCTTGGCTGCGTGTGCCGGCGGGCCCGTTGTAACCAGGGTGCTGCAAGCTGTAGGGGTACTGCTGCCGGTACTGCCATAGCTCTTCGAGGCTCAGCGTGTTGGGCGGCCGCGGCCGGGGGCTGCGGACGCTGGGGAGCTGCCAGGGTGGCAGCTGCCCGGCCTGCAAGAGCGAGGCGGGGGGCAAGGGCGGGAAATGAAGGTAGTCCGAGGATGGCATGGGCTTCGCAACTTTCCCCAGCATGCAGCCAAGCTCTTCTCGATCTTCGCACGGCCGTGCTTGGCCCAGCAACACTGCCCTCAGCTCGCCCTTCTTGTCCAACCGACGGTCTAACATGCTTGCTCCCAGCTGTCGCTATCCTGCCATGGAGTGCCTGCCCACCTGCCGCACGCTCTCGGCCACCGAGCGCAGGTCAAACGCCGGGCCTGCGGCGCCCGCACCGCGCCAGCTGCCGCCGGCGCCGCCGCCGCTGCCTCCCGGGTTGTCGTCGTACTGCGGGCGCCCGTCGCGCGTGATGCGGCGGTGGCTGTAGCCAGGTGACAGCTGCGGTTGAAACGGAGGTCAACAACATGCCAGCGAAGTTGTCAAATTTGCACGCTTGGTGGGGCGCACCAGGTCAGCGGCAAAGCAAGCGCAAGGGCAGATAGTCGCTTCCCCACCCCGCGCCGCCCAGCGGCCCCGCCGGACCCGCCGCCCCGCGCTCCGCGGCGCCGCCGACCTGGCAGAATGGCGCCTGGCGCTCCGCGCGCTCGAGCGCCGCGGCCGCCAGGTCGCTGGCCGGCAGGCCCGCCAGCAGCGACGCCTCCCCGTCGTCGGAACCTCGGTCGACCTGCCGATATTGAGATCACAGGAGGCAACTCGTGTGCCCCGTGGCGCCGGCGGCAGCGGAGGGGATGAGCCACGCCGCGGCCAGCAGGGCAAGCACCACGCCGCGTAAAGGCGCCCAAACGACGTTGGCGTTGAGAGGCGACCCGGAGTGTTTCGATCGTGCGGGGTTTGCGACCAACGCGTGTTCCCCGGGCTGTGCAGAGAAGAGAGGGGTTCGTTCATTGCGCACGGGCCGCCGCCAGCGCATCCCTGCGGCGCGCCCCACCTCGATCGCGCCCTGCATCAGCGCCATCCGCCGGATGAGCCGCCGGTCCTGGTGCGCCGACCGCGGCGCCAGCAGCGCCGGCAGCGGCGACGCGCGGCCGTCGCCGCCCGCGCCGCCGCTCGGCGACGGGGGCACCTCCGCCCGCATCGCGGCGGCGTACTGCTGCCAGTACGACAGATACTCTCCTAG
>NW_014013099.1:0-24906 GCF_000611645.1 Monoraphidium neglectum | reverse complement strand
GGCCGGGGATGGGTGGGGCGGGCGAGGTGCGGCGAGCCGCAGGGGGCCAGGAGGGGAGGTCAAAGCCGTGGACCAAGGCGATCGGCGGCGCAGGCCCTCAATTACTGAGGTGTGGCGACGACAGTTCTGTACAACGAAGTAGGCAGGCGTGGTGGTACTGGCTGCGCAGGTGCCCGCCGCTGGCGCCGCAGTAGTGTGGCCGCAATCCGCAACAGCTGTAGACCCTGCTGCAGCGTGGTCCCCGCAGCGGCTGCAGCTGCGGCAGCAGCCCGGTGAAACCTCAAGTTATACTCCAGGTGCCACAAACCTTGTCAATGCGACGGTGTGAGACCGCCAGCGATTTTCTGGTCGGGCGAGGGGTCTTCAACAAACTGCGGCGACGACCAAGGCTGCACGCTTTGCGGTTTTTTAAGATTACGCAGGATCTTTTGTTCCCTGCACCGCGGTCAAGAAACACAGGCGGGCCGAAGACGGACAATGAGAAGGGACCGTCAGATTTGGACGCCACCCAGAGAGAGTTATTGCAAAGCCGGCCCAGCTTCTCGGGTGTTTTTGGTAGAGATAAGTCACAATTAGCACATGCTGGCCGTGCTCATTTGCTTGACCCGCGTGCTGCGCTTTGGTGGGCTGCCAATGCTGCGCCAGCGGGTTGACGGCTGCGGGTGTCAAGCCCAAGGGCCCCTGCCGCCTGATGGGCACGCCAAGCTTGCAGAGGAGTTACCCAGCTATTTGCACCTTAGCAAGGATGTCACGGGAGGCCAGGCAGCAGCCTGTGCGAAAGGCGCCAACGGGGAGCATGGGCTGTGGTGATTTTTGGAGGGAGACCTGGGGGCGCAATGCCCCGCAGCTGCAGGCCCCCTGTATGGTGGAAGAATGCGCCCACGAGGCATGCGGTGATCAATTCAAAGCCCAAGTGTGGGGACGCGTTCGTAAGCACGCACATTACGCTCTGCGACGACACCCCGGGCATGCGCAAGCGCTCAGATTGGCCTGGCGTTGGCGCAGCCAGCAGGAAGAAGGCGCCAGAGGCAAGCCGTGGCGTTGTCACGGACTAACTGTGATAATCATGCACATGCCCACACATTGACATCTGGGCCAGGCCTAGCAGCAGCAGCTGCGCTACGTGGAGCCTAGCACACGGTCTTGCTTGGGCATGCAGGCCTTAATGGCCAGGCAGCCTGGCACCCCGTTGCCAGGCAGGCCGCTCAAAACGAATGTTGTTAGTGTCACAGAGGTGCATCAGCTGCAAAACGGCGGCTGAGTGCGAGGCGCCCCCAAGTTCCCACACTGCATGCAAGATTGTCACCCGCCAATATGCCCATGACGAGAAACGCATTTGCGCCAGAAACATGTATATGCGCACCAGGACAGCATCCCAAGCACGCCGAGTTGCACAATCACCATTTTATTGCCGCCCACTGCTGGCAACACGCCCGGCGCTGCTGCGCAGCATCACTGCATGTGCCCGCTTGCGCCCCCGCCTCGACCCCTGACGGATTCGGTTGAGTCATTGTGCTGCATACCCAAGCCCTCGTGGCAAGTCAACACAAGCATCCTACCGTACTTCCAAAGGTATTTTTACCGGTATGTACATGCACATGTCGATCGCACAGACCTCTTGAAGCTGCCAACCAAGTTCGTCGGTCACCCTCGGTTGGTCAAGGCAGCAGACACACATACCTCGTTGTTTCTGTCATTTGTGGTCATCTACTGTGTCGCGACGGCATCCAAACCGTGCAGATATCCTCTGTCCGCCTCACCCTTCCCGAGCTGCACTGTAGCGCCGGGCACCAACGTTTCCAGAAAGACAGGCGCACGCCTCAGGAATACAAGCTAAGATACAACGTCTGATTCTTAGTCTCGCCTGCTGCACGTGGCGTCGCCGGCGTGTGCACCACCGGCGTTGGAGCGGCAGCATCGATGGAGGCGGAGGCGCGAACCAGGGCTCACTCTTTGTGTATGCCCAACGGCATGAACATCAAGTGAGCCACCCATATTAATTTTTACCTGGGTGGAGCCCATGCAGAAACCAGAGCGCCTAAGTGCCTACGGGGCCAAGTGTGGCCCGCAACAGCCAAATTCTCGCCAGTGGCCGACTGCACCCGTTCCGTGCTTGGCACCAGCGACCATGATCTCTATGCAACCTCACGGATCCAACCCTACATCGCACCCTCAGGCACATGGGGTCTGATGAAGAGATCATGATGGTGTACAACGAGCACTTTGAGGAGCGCCAGTACGTCCAAAACGGGGTGTGTGCCGTGCTGGCATTGTCCAACCCCAGGCTGTGCGCCCGCCCCCAACCGCTTGCTTGACCAGCGAGCGCAGGCATCCGGCGTGTCTAGACGGTTCCATGCTGCACGCATGTGACGACAAGAGCTGTTGGCACAGCAAGCCTGGACAGCGGACGCAGGCGTGCCCCATCGCAGACGCGCGCGCCCACCGCTCGTCCAACTGGCCTGGATTAAAAACCGCTACCGCGCAAACCCGCAGATCGAGCTGCGCAAGGGTGACACCGTCGTCGACGTCGGCGCGCACGTGGGCCTGTTTTCAATCTACGTGGCGCGCGCCGTCGGCGCCGCCGGGCGCGTTCTCGCCGTGGAGCCCGCGCCAGACACGTTTGCCTGCTGCACCCAAAACACCAGACCTGCGGTGGCCACCAGCGGCGGCAAGATCGAAGCGGGGCCCATCGATGTTGTCAACGTGGCCTGTGGCGATGGTAGCGTGGACACGCTAACGCTGACTGTTTACAACAGGTGGGCGCAGGCTTGTGCAGCCGGCCACCTGCTAGTTTGCCAACGGTGCTCATGCGAACGCAGCCAGCACGACCGCGGAGATTACGGGTGGACAGATGCTTCTTGCAGTGCGCCCCAAAAGCCAGCCTGCTGCGTCCGAACTGCGGATGAACACCCTGCCACCCGGCCTACACTCAGGGCGACGCTGATGAACACTGTGGCGGCCAGCGGCCGGCAGGAGCAGCTCATGTCGGTGCGCGCCCTGAATTGGAACTACCCCTCTTGGACAATTGGGCACAACCAACCTGGCCGCTTTGGCCGAAGTGCCCGCACCCTCTGCGTCTGTGACCTTGCTTTGGCTTTCCCCGTCTCATACGTGAGGTGCATGTCGTGCAGCATATCCAGTGTTTGAGCTGTTTGACCTCTGCCACGCCTTTACCTATCTAAAGAGTGCTCTGCCCTTTCTTCACCCTTTTTTCCTGTGCACAGGCTTACCTGTTCTCTCAGCTGTCTGCCGGCAACTCCAAGCCGATAGGCGGTGCGGTGGAGCAGCTGCTGGTGCGATTGCCCTCTGGTTGATTTGAAACCGACACCTTTGCTCAAACATCCACGCAAACAATTGCGCACAGGACATGCTGCGTCCACACAGCTGCAGTTGCAAGCATCAACTTCAGCGCAGCTAGAGAGCTGCGAGTGCATCTCGCCGTTTGCTGCGGCTTGCCATCCCTCGACCCCACACCTGCTTGGCAGGGGACCAACCGCTCCTGAATCATGACCCATGCTGCAGCAACCTCCTTGCCCAAATCAACCCGACGCAGTTCATGCTGGGCCAGGCTATACTGTCAATCCCCATCATTGGGGCCCCCATTGTGAGGTTTGCGGTGCGGACGCATGTGCGCAACCACGTGATGAACAGCAAGCGGGAGGTGCCAGTCAAGGTGGTCACGCTCAGCAGCCTCTTTAAGGAAAAGGGCATCAGGTGAGCGGCCCCAGCGACCGGTGATTGGGGCTGTGCCTGGGGTTGGGCGGGGCACGTGCGGCGCTGCTGCAGCGGTCAACTGCATAGGCCCACACTGGTTGGTGCGCGAACAACGCCTTCTCCCTACAAATGCACGCCCGCACGCGTTTGCTGACGACCTGGCATTGCTTTTTCACCCGATTGCCGACATCCCCCAGGTCAATTGGGCTGCTCAAGGTCGACACCGAGTGTGCAGACCTGATCGTGCTGCAGGGCATCAAGCAGGCCGACTGGGCGATGATCCGCCAGGTCGCAATGGAGGTGAGGGGCAGGTTGCTGACGGGTGGGAAATTGCCACCGGGTGCAGTAGAGGGTTCCTAGCGGACACAGGTTTGCGGGCCGAGGAGGGCGCAAATTGGTCGGCACAGGCGGCGGGACTCTCGCAATTTGGAGCGGGACAGGCTGCAATACACATGACAGCAATTTGTTGCGCAGCTGCACATGGACAAAATTTTGTGTCTGAGCTGATTCAGTGCAGATTGAGCATGAGAGCTGTTTAGGAGCCAGCAATATTTGGTCAAGACGATGAACACACACACGTACCATTGCATCGAAATATTGCTTGTGCGCACGCGCGCGCGCGCACACACACACACACACACACACACACACACACACACACACACACACACACACCACAGACCCTTTTGGCACACACGTACACGCGCACATGCATGCACAGAGCGCTCTTGCAGTTCTGCATGGTGTGCGCAGAACACACCAGATCAAATCACATTTTGGACCTTGCACATACACGCACATGAACGCATGCAAGTGAATGGACTACACGGACACAAACACACACACACACACACACACACACATGCACATACACACACGCGCGTGCGCGCACAGGTCCACGAGGAGCGCTTCAAAGAGCCCGTGCTGGCCATCCTGCAGCAGGCCGGCTTCAATAATATCAAGGTCGAGTCGTCAGAGGTCACCCTGGGGCACGGCGTGTACAATCTCTGGGCCACACGCGGCTGACGCGTCACCTTGTCGCCACCATCATAGCACGACCCCCCAGGCTGCTGGGCGCTCGCAGATTGCGCGGGCTGTGCGCATTGATGAATGGGGCCGCGCCCCAGGGGATTTGGCAATTGCGAAGCTGCTACTTTTCTCCCTTCAGCTGTTTGCTTGGTGGGCCCATCATGACTTCACTCAAGTGTAGAGCTGTCGTGCAGCAACGGCTTCGAGTTGGGTTTTGACTTACAGTCATCTGCATCTCTTTGATCGAGCGCGCTGGCCTGGCCAACGCACTGAAATCAACCACACTTCACCATCCACGGTGATGCAGCAGCAAACGCTTTAGTTTCGCACCGCACCCTTGAGTTCCGCCCATGGTGACGCCGCGTCGCTGGTGCGCAACACAACCACCATTTTTTCACCGACACAAGGAAGTTAAGTCGGCAATCGTCGGCAGCCGCCCCTGCGCTGTAACGCACCCGACCGTATGTGCGCTCGTGTAGCAGGTGTACCGTGTTTGGGAAACAATAGACATGGTGAAGCGAGCACACGCGCTAAGGTTTCAGCGCCGCTTGGGAGTGAATCGCCCAATCCAGCCCGCATGTGGCGGCGCCTTCAGACCGCTATGGATGTGCTGAGGTCCAGATACCATATGGTGGGGGTTAGGCCGGACAGCTCGGGTGGGCTGCCGCGCATTGCAGCTTGTGCGCCTGCAACAATGCTGCTGAGCGCAGCAGGATGGGTTGCACCTGGAGCAGCGCATATCGCACCCCTATGAGGGGGGTCGGCGAGAGTCATCGGACCGCTTGCACCTCTCGTGACATCAGTCAAAGTCCAGGACGGCCTTGCAGCTGCCGATGCGTATACATGCCTTGTGACCCACTACTTAGAGGGGTCAGTCTCTACCCCTGCCCCTGCTATGGTAACCGGTCTGCGGCGTTCATGATTTTCGGGTGCAACCAGTGTCGTGCACTTGTGGTTAGTCCTCACACCCATACCGTAGCGCCCAGTGTCTCAGCTCCTCATGCGTTATCGTAGGACGTGCAGCTATGTCCCTGTCACGACTGAAAATGCACACGCCGATGTACACGCTGTGCGGTAACAGCCGTCGGACCATATGATCTTGACAAATATACTAAGTGATGCAGCCTGTGCCGCCCTGGCAACAGGCTTATTACTATGTGCCGAGTGCAGCACAAGTGGCAGGCTCTGGGTTTCCGTGTGCAGCAGCAGGGGCAGCGCCACCGAATGGAGCATGGCCCCAGAGGCCGGGTTGGCAGCCGCCCACCTGGGCACCGCCGCAGACCCCTGTTGGCCCCTGGCCGGTGATCACCCACCCACCATACCCGCCGCCTCCGGGGTTGGCGCCGCTGCTACCGAGCCTGCCGCTCGCGGGGGCCCCTAGCAGGAACGCTCCTGCGCCGGCATGGCTGCCAGGTGCGCATCCTGACGGGGATCTGACGGGGTTCATCGGAATAGAAGCAGAATGATTGCGCTGTCACAGTCCGCATGCATGATTGACCGAAGCGTGGAGACGAAAAGGCCACCCATGCCTAAGCTCAGTGCAAGCCCCACCTGCCGGCCCCTCACGCGCCGCCGCCAACGCTGGGGCCCGTCCAACAGCCGCGCAGACGCCAGGCCCTCACGAGCCTGGTCAGCACCACACGGCCTCCGCCGCAGGGCCGCCGCTGCCGCCGCCGCCGCCGCGACCGCAGCCGCAGCCCGCTCCGCCGAACGCGGACGTAAGCGCCGCCCCGCTTGCGAGGCGGCTGCGCGAGAATGGCCTTTCTGTGCCGCAGAACGCGGCCATCGAACTCGCGCTGCTCGAGTGCCTGGCGCTGCAGGCGCAGGGCGTGGAGGCGCCGCACGACAGCGTCGGCCGCAGGCGCGCGCGCCCGCGCGCCCTTGTGCCGCATGTCGCGCATGGAGGCGCCGCCGCCCTGCGACGGGCCTGTGGCGTTGAGCAGCGCATGACTGCATGCATGTGCGCAGCATGCGCCAGGTGTGCCCCAGCATGCATGCAACATGCGTCATGTATGCAACATGCGTCATGCACCGCACGCAGGGTTCCTATTGACGCGTCAGCTCTGGCAAAAACCTCGTGCCTCTCCGCAGAGGAGTGCCGGCCGGCAGCGGCGGCTCTATTTGAAAGGCTCAGGGCCGCCTTCTTGGCAGGTGATCTGGCAGCGGGGAGGGAAGAAGGCTCACAACAGGGCATTGCGCAGGCGCACGGCCGGGGCGAGTCATATCTGCCTGTGCTCTTGGGGCAAAGCCTCGGCCATTTCAATGGTAGGTTGTATCTGCTTCGACAGGCGTGCAGGCGAACGGCCCTGCCGTCATTTGCAAGTAACCCCCCCTCCAGCAAAGTACGTGTGCCTGCTTTTGGCCGACATCGCAGGCGACAAGCTGACTGCCGGCGGGAATGCCATCCTAAACAGCAACGGGGCGGCCGCAGGGCCACACAAGGCCGCGCAGCTGCCAGCGGTGCCGCCCAGCGCAATGGAGCCAGCGGTGAGTGACCCGGCCCCTCCTGCCGCTGCGGCTCGCCGCGGCGCCGCGCGCGCCCTGCTCCGCGTATTCCATTGGGCGTCGCGGTCTGAGGTCGAGGTTTCTCGACCTTGGAAGGGCATGGTGGAGGCTGCCGAGCGCGCGGCCGCGTGTTGTGTGGCCTTGCTGCCGAACCTCGCAACCCCCTCCCCCACCCGTCACCACCAACGAACCGCACCAACTACGCTTCATTTTCTTACGGCAGATCGTGGCCGCGTGGCAGGCGCTCAAGCTGAAGCAGCCAGACAAAGCCTTGGCAGGTGGCTGCCCACGGGGCGCGCTGGCTGGAGGCGCCCACACAGGCCTCCATTGCTTTGCCCCCGCTGCTGTTCGATAGTCCCGCGGCTTCAGTAGCAACCCTGCTGCCAGCGCTCGTACCTGGCACCCTGATACCCTGATGTTGTGTCACCAGCTCGACGCCCTGCCCCTCCTCACCCCCTGCAGCCGGCGCCGCCGAGCCCGCGTCGGTCACCGCGCTCGCGCACGGCCGCGCCGTCCCGCTGCCCGCGCACGCGGCCAAGTGGATCGCTGCCGGCGGCCTGATGCAGCTGCACGCAGCGGCGCTGAGGGACGTGCGCGGCCTGCTCGCCGCAAATGCGGGACCCGTGCTGGCCGGCCGCAGCGTAGATTTCGGAATCCAACAGGTCAGCGCCTTTGAGGATTCGGACGCGGATTTCGATCTGGAGGGGGACCAAGTTTTGGCAGGCGGCGGCGGCCACGGCGGCCACGCAGACGGCGGCGGGGATGCAGGCGGTGGTCAGGGCCCAAATGAGACGGGGCAGCAGGAGCTGCTGCAGGTCGTTTGCGGGGCGGGCGGCGGGCGCGGCCGTGCGCGCGGCGGGCGGCTGCGGTGCCGGACGCTGACCATCACGAACATGGGGCGGCAGCCGGTCCTCATTATCAATGTCACGGCGGTGAGGCGCCGCAGCCGCAGGCGGCGGGGCGTGGGCGGGGCGTGGGCACGGGGCGCCCGAGGGCGCTGCTGGGGGCTCGAGACTCGGTGAGAGGCGGGTCGAAGCACTACCTTACACGCAGCCGGCGATGCTCTTACGACCCTGTCTGACCCCACGCCCTCCCCCTCGCCCACACCGAGCACCCTGCATGCCGTCATTCGCGGCTGTCAACCACCCCAGGTCCCGCACTCCAGGTGGCTGGGCCTCCTGGATGACTACGGCCTAGCGGTGCCCCCTGCCACCCTGCAGGAGCGCCTGCGCGCCTTCCCGCCGCCGGCGCAGGGCAGCGAGGTCAGCTCCGCGCCCGCCGCATCCGGGCGCGGGCCGGACAGCAGCCCCAACGTTGTCGGCGGCAGGGGCGGCGGCGGCGCTGGTGGTGCGGAGATGATTCAGGGGAGTGATGAGGTGGCCGTGGAGCTGCGTCAGGGGGAGGTGTATCAGGTGACGGTGGTGCTGCAGCCGGAGCTCCGGCCCGGCATGGGGCGCGACGACCTGGGGCTGATCAGCCAGCTGGTGCTGGTGACGCTCGTGTCACCCGTGACGTCACCAGCGGACCCAGCGATGGCGGCGCCGTCAGGAGGGGCGGCGGCGGCGGTGCTGGGGCGCCGCGCGACGGCGCTGCTGGTGCGGCGCGAGGCGGAGCTGCGCACGCTGCTGCGCGCGACGGCGCCGCCGTTCGTGCCGGCGTCCCTGCGGTGGCTGCTGATGTCCGACAGTGCGCAGGTGATGACGCCGCACGACAAGCTGCAGCTGCCAATCCCAGAGGCCAAGGTGGGGGTTGGGCGGGCAGGCTGGAGGGACTGCATTTTGGGGCTGCCGCGCGAAGCATGGCCGTCATTGCGGCGCCGCCCACACACATAAGCGACGACATGTGCGTTGGCATGCCTGCGCCGAGCTTTCAAATATCCGTTCCCGCCCGGCCGACTTTTGGCCCCTCCCCCAACAGAGGGCCGCGATCACCGGGCTGCCCCCCGCCCCGCCCGAGCACCTTCCCGGCCGCGCGTGCGCTGCGGCCGCGCGCCGCCTCGCCGAGGCCCGCGCGGCAGCTTCGCTGCCACTGCTCACCCAGGGGCCGGTCGGCGCGCAGGACTGGGTCTGCAAGGTGGCGCGGCTGCTGCTCCTGGAGGAGAGGGCAGCTGAGCAGGCGGTCTGCGAGTTTGACCGATTCAATGTGGAGATTGAGACAGTGGGTGGCTTGGGAGAGAGCGTGTCCATGCACACTGCGCTTATCCCATTGTGACTTGCGCGTAGCTTGCCCCATGAGGCGGCTGCATTGCGATGGCATTTTGGATAGTGGTGTTGGCGTTCTGATGTTGGAAGCATGCGAGTATAATTGCACTGATGAGTGTGTACGCATGATAACCAATGCACAGAAGATTCAGGCCTGCGAGGCTTGAGATTTGTGCACACATCCACGTGCGTGTACGCAGGCGGTCTTCCGGCCGTCCCCCGGCGCCGGCTGGGATTGTCAGCCGGAGGGCAAGGTGCCCCGGAAGTATAAGGTGGTGCCCTGGCCCAGAATTGCCGGGGACGACGAGTTTCGCGGGCTGGTGAGGCGGCGGGGCGGTTTCTACTGTCTGCAAAGAACAAGGGAAAGAGAGTGTGATGGTTCGGGTCTTGCAATGGTGTTCGCCCACCCCTGACGGGTTCGCACGTGCGCAGCAAACCAGCTCCACTTCGGCGCCCAGCCACCCGCCTGCTTACCAGCCCGGGCCCCTCTTGTGCCCCCGCCTGGACAGCTTCCCGTGTACCGCGGCCCGGACCTGTGCTGGGTGAATGAGGCCCTGTGGCGCGTCAAAGCACGGTCGCCCTACGCCGTAAAAGTGGGTGGTGCAGGTTCTGCTGTGTACCATGTGTATCATCAGCATGTCGATTTGATGACACACACACACACACACGCACACACACACACACACACACACACGCACACAGATATATGCACGCGTGCGTTTACACTGCGCGTGTGTGGGCGCGCGCGCGCGCGCACACACACACACACACACACACACACACACGCACACACACACACAAACACACACACACACACATACACACCCCCACACACACACAGCAAGAGAGAGGAGAGCACAAATTGAGAAACACACACACACTTGCAGACATGCATAGATTCATCTGGTCCAAGCAGCAGTTGCGCACACCACGACATCAGACCATGAACCTGCCCACATCACCACCGCTCCATGCTTGCAGCGACCACCCGGCCTCGAGCAGCTGCGCAAACAACCGATGCTGGCGGTGGTGGAGATACCGGGCCTTTCCGAAAACCGCCCCTGCTTGGTCATGCAGGTGGGTGTATGGGAGCATGGATTTGCAGCGGGGTGGATATGCGAGCAAGGTCTGCAAGAGGGCCCACCCTGGGCCAGTCGACGGTGCAGCTGCAACACCTGGGCCCTACTCGTGAGCCTCGCGGCCTGCGGGCCACGGCTGTTCACGGTTGTGTCTGAGCAAGGTGCCAGCATTTCTCTGTGCTTTTTGGGGCGTCGCGTTAACCAAAGAGAGGCGGTCTGCGGCTGCACATTCATTGCTGGATGCGACAGAGCAGCATTTACCCCCGGGCCAACCACCACTCACCCACCCACAACTAACCCACGCACCTATCCACCCAAGCACCCATCCACCCGCGTGACCCATATACCCACCCCCATCAACCCACCCAGCCACCCAGCCACCAAGCCACCCACCCACCTACCCACCCACGCACCTGCAATGCACCCTCCCACCCAACCACCAACAGGACATTGTGTACATGCACCTGGCTGCTGCCGGCCCCGCTGGGCCGCAGTTTGCAGGCATAGTGGTCGCGACAGACGCCTCCAGGGCCCTCCTGCTGATGCCGCACCAGTGGTGGCACGAACTCGTGTGAGCGCACCGCGCATGTTGCTTTTGCAGGTCGGGCTTTCTGAATTGATCCCTCAAAAATGGATGCAAGGCTGGCATTGCCCCAAACGCAGTGCGGCACGGCGCGGCCCACACACACGGCATGCGGGTCGTTTGCACTGCAGCAATCGCTCTGCAAGTTCGGGATTCAGTAGTCCCCACTGGGATTTAGTAGTCCCCACAGTGGCACTGTCCTGCCGCACGGCTCTCTTCAAGCCCGGCTCCTTGGTCGGAACGGCTCGAAGACTGCGCCCGACCCGCCCACGCTCCCTCATGCCATCAACGGATCCGGGCAAACTCAGGAGGCTGCGGACGCTGCAGGAGGGTGCGTCTGGATCGCCGGCGCCGCCGCCGCTGGCGCATGTCGCATTGACTCTGGACCGGACCTCGTATGGGCGCATGCACGAGGTTGGTTGGCAGGGCCGATGGCTTGGGGAGCATTGGACATGATCTTTTGCTGAGCCACGTGTGAGCAACCCAGCAGGGGCTGCTGGCGTGCGGGATTTTGCCCAGAAAGATCCAGGGGCCACTGCAAAGACCCGAACCATCCGCGGCACTCGCCGCGCCCCTAGGCGCTCCGCAGGCTGCAGCAGGTGCCGCGCCCGCTGCTGCCGCCCCACCTTCTCCCCAAGCCCAGCCCTGCCGAGGCTGCCTCAGGCGCTGCCACAGCAGCTGGCGGCGAGGGTGGAGGGGCAGGCGGCGCGGCTGTGAAGCCGCAGGCAGATGCGGGCGGGGGGCGTGCGCGCGGTGAACGCCAGGCTGACCACAGGGACTCCGTCGAGGCGGTCTCCCGCCTGGCAGCTGCCCTGCAGCTGCGCGGCGCGACGCCGCTTAACCCGGAGCAGCGGCTGGCAGTGGCGGCGCTGCTGGCTGGGGGAGGGCGGGAGCTGCCCTACGCTCTGTTCGGCCCGCCGGGGACAGGTAAAAGGGGTTTTCCCAAGTCAACGTTAACGGCTGGTGGGCTGTCCTGCGCTTTTGACAGCGGATTGGCAGGTTATTGCCCATGACACCTTCTCGACATGAGTGTGTCACCCACCTGTGGCTTCCCCTCCGACTGCCCAGGCAAGTCTGTAACGGTTGTTGAGTCAATCCTTCAAGTAAGGTGGGAGCACGTTGATTTTGAGAGGCGCGACAGCGCTTGTCGGGGAGCCGATGCAGCCGTTGCCTCCAAGCCATCCGCCGTGTGGGCAGCTGCTCGCGCCTTCTGTGACGGCCTGCTGCGGGCCTGCAGGCTCCCTTGCACCACTCTGTGACACCCTGACACCGTCCCAAGGCTCTCGCCTCAAAAAACACAAGCGCATGCAAGCACGCACGTGTGCGCGCGCACACACACACACACACACACACACACACTCGCACGCACGCACTTGTGCACTCACACACATTCTCACTCACGCACTCGCACACACACACGCACACACACACACACACACACACGCGCGCGCGCGCACGCACACAATCAACAAGTGAAGGGCCGCGCGTCCGGACGCCTACCTGCTGGCAACCGCCCCGACCAACTTCTCCGCGGACCTGATCGCGTCAGCGCTGGCCGCCGCTGGCCTGAAGGCCTGGGAGATGGTCAGGGTGAGCCTGCCACGATGGGATCACAACACCGCCTACACTGCCGCTGTGGCCATGCGCTCCAAACTCCAAACACGTGCGCAACCCTGCACCACTGGGGTGCAGCCCCGTAACTGCCCTCTGCGCGCGGCCACTGCCCCCAGGTCAATGACCCTCGGCACCCGCTAGCTCAGACAAAGCATGACGTCAGGGACGGCGGCTTCTGCCTTTTTGATGAGGACGCCGGTGACAGGGCGGGCGAGGGCAACCAGGGGCACTGGCCGGGCGGCTTGCGGCACGCCCAGCGGCCCCTACGCGCCACCGCTGGCGGACGTGCGCAAGCGAGCACGCCCGACCATGGAACTCACCCCGATGCTCCCTTCTTTGCGTGCTACCGCCGGGCAGCCCACGCAGTCGTGTGCCCTCAATTCCTATCGGCCTCGTGCATGTGCGTCACCATGACAGGCGCGTACCGGCTGCCTGCGTCGTACCAAGAGCTGAGGCGTCACCGTGTCGTGGTCTGCTCCTGCACCACCGCGGTGGGTGGCGTGCGCGCTCTGTCGCTGCCGGGGCATTCTGCACGCTCCGTGTGGCAAGCAACCCCTCGCACTGTCTTGCACTGCATGCGCGGCGAGCCACAACCTGCCTGGACCATCTGTTGGTGCAGCCGCCCCAAGACCTTCTTCTCGCTGTTGCCTTTACTTCGTTGCCCGGCCCTTCGCCTGCGCCTGCCCCCGCGCCGCCGTCGCCCGCGCGCTCCTGGCGCAGGGCCTGCTGGCGCTGATCGCGGAGGCGGAGGGGCGTGACCCAAACTGCCTGTTCGACTTCGTCTGGATTGACGAGGTGTGTGGCCCGCACCTCGCCTGGTTGAACGGGCGCCACTCGATTGGCCAAGCGGCGAGCGCCCACCCCTGGGCTGCACCTTCCGGCCTCTAAGGTTGGGCCGAATTTGTGTATTGCTTGAGGGTAGCGCGCTCTGGCCTGGCGAAAGCCCGGAGCATGATCTGAGTCAGCGGCGGTGATATCTCGAGTATGCCTGAATGGCTGGCCCGGTCCCCGTCCAACCTGCATGCGTGCGCCCCTGCCTTCCGTGCCGCAGGCGGGCCAGGCGCTCGCGCCGGAGGCCCTCGTGCCCTTGACGCTCTGCAACGTGCGCCACCCGAGCGAGAGGCCGAGCCGCGGCCTGCGGCCCGGCCAGCTCGTGCCCGACCTTGCCACCCTCGGCCGCGCCGCTCGACCGGCCAGCCGCCTGCCATCTGCTTGCCATCCGACTGCCATCCACCTGCAACCTGCACACCACCGGGTCCGTGAAGGATCAGCGCTTGCCGCCCTCACCCGCCCCTCACTGTGGTCAACCACATCCCCCCTTCGCCACAGCCCAAGGGCGGCGCCTCCATGCTGGCTGGAGACCCCCGCCAGGTCAGCGCGGCGCCGGTCCACCAGTGGGTGCTATACAATAGCAAACTCGCTCGTATGCAGGCCGCCCGCCACGCGTATGTCAGCAGCTGCGTGACCATGATCCCAGGGCCCTCATGGCTTTATCTTGGCCCTCGGCATGTTAGCATGGTGCTTTGGGATGCTCACCCCGCCTGCCCTTCCCTTACGTGGCATGTATGCTGCTATGCCGCAGCTGGGCCCCGTCGTGCGCAGCGCGAGCGCGGCGCTTGCGGGGCTGTCTACGTCGCTGCTGGAGCTCCTCATAGACTACCACAACAGCACCCAGTCGCAGGACGCGCAGCAGCAGCTGGCGGCATTGGCGGCAGGCTGTAATAGCAAGCCGCCCGAGGGGCGGCTGCAGCAGCAGCAGCAGCAGCAGCAGCAGCAGCACCACCACGAGGCAGGTGAGCAGCAACAGCAGCAGCAGCAGTGGGAGCAGCAGGAGCCACTGTCAACGCAGCAGCGCGAGCAGCAGCGACAGGACTCCGACGAGCAGCAGCGGCACCAGGCGGGCGCTTCCCTGAGCGCCTCGGAGCGGGGCGGGCGAGCGCGCGCGGCGGCGCGGCTGCACCTGCATTATGGCATGCTGACCCGCAACTACCGCTCCCACGCATCCCTCTTGGAGCTCCCCTCGCGGTTGTTCTACAAGCAGGTGGGCCAGAAAGGCGACCACCTCGAGCATTTGCCCGCACAGGCCGGCCGCTGTTGCGATGTCCCTCCCTGCGTCATCCTTGATTTGCTGCAAGTTTGACACGAGATTGGTTGCAACGACGGCTGTGTCCGTCCGCATTTCACTTCTATGGGCCTCACAGCAAACATCCCCGCATGGTGCTCCCAGGCCCTCCAAGCGTGCGCGCCCGCCCCCGAGGTGGCGCCCCCGGCGTGGAGCGTCACCGCGGCCGCCGACGCAGCCGACGCCGACAGCGGCGCCGGCAGCGGCGGGGACGCGGGCGCGGGCGACGGCGACGGCCTGGCTGGCGCGGGGTCCAACGTGCTTTTCTACGGCGTGAGGGGTCAGCAGCACCAGGATGCGGACGCGCCCTCGTACCACAACCCCGTCGAAGCCCTGGCGGTGGTGGAGCTGGTGGCAAGCCTGCTGGTGGCGCCCCCCAGGCGAGAGCGGGGCCGGCCGGGCGCATGCGTGCCGCGAGTATAGGAGACGGAGGGGCGCAGCCTTAATTGAGGTTGGAGCAGCCGACGCGGTGCCGACGAGGTCACAATCGGACGGCCGCCCTGCGCCCCACGAGGACGGGCCGCTCTGCTGCGCGGGCGCTGGGGGAACCTTGATTTTGAAATAGGCCCGTTCGCTCTCCTCTTGCCGGCATTGTTCCGGGCGCACTGTTTGAGCGTAAACCCACGCGACATGCGCCCCCTCCGTCCCCGACCCGAGAGGCCCCTCCACCGGCCTTTCCGTTTGATCCCACGGCCGCCGGCCTCTCATCAACGTGCCTCCCGCACACACCTGGCAGGCGTGGCGTGCTGCCCGTGACGGAGCAGGACCTGGGGGTCATAGCGACGTACCGCAAGCAGGCCTTCAAAATCCGCTCACTGCTCAGGAAGAGGTGCGGGGCCAGGCTTTCGAGGGGCGCACACGCGCGTGCGCGGGCGCACCAGCCGACGGCCTCACGGCCCCAGCGGCGCCCGCTCCCCCCGCGGGGACGTCGGCGGCGCGGTGTGTGTCCCAGGTGGCGCAGCGCCAGGAGGGGATTCCTGGTGGGAACCGACAACTGCAATCGGACGGTTGCGTTGGGGTCTCGCGAGCGTCGCCCAGCGGCCCAGCAACCGCCAACTGCCTGGCGCTCGCTATGACGAAGGACGGTTGGCGTTTTCTCTGGGTTTGCCAATCCAACGCCCCCCAACGGTCCAACTGTCTGCAGGCATCTCGGAGGCGTCCGGGTCGGAACGGTGGGCGGCCGCGGGGGGGGCCATATTGGGGCTGCAGCTCGCCACGCACTGCCTGCTTCTCCCTCGTGGACTCACGGCGCGCGATGACGATTGGATGTCTGATGAGTGCGCACAATCCTCGGGGCTCTGCGGCCGCCCCCGCGTGCCTCACTACCACCACCCCCGATAACCACCACAACCGCCACCAACCGCTTACAACCGCTTCTCACAGGTCGACGACTTCCAGGGGCAGGAGAGCCGGGTCGTGTTTGTGTCCACCACCCTGTCGCGGCCAGAGTCCCTGCCGCCAGCGCCGGCCGCGCCCAAGGCAGGGGCCGGCGGCGAAAGCCCCGGCGGCCGCGGCGACGGCGGCGGTGGCAAGGGGCCGGGAGCGCCGCGGCAGGAGGATTTGCTCTCGATCGGCTTCTGGCAGTCGCCAAAGGTGCGTGGCAGCTTGATAAGGGTGGCGAGGGTGGGGTGGGCGTGAGGGCACGCTGCCCGACAGTGCGGCCAGCGTCGCAGCTGGTGGGCAAAGGGGGCAGAGCCATCCCGTCTGCGGTGCGCGCCGCTCCTTCCCGCGTTTGGGCGCGAGTCGGGGTGCACACAGGGCGCTCGTGGGCGCAGCCGCTGCCTGGCCCTTCCTTAGTCACCAGATGTAAACCTAGCGTTTGGAAGGCGCGCTTGCCCTCAACAACCCCACCCGTCTTCCTGCTTTCCGTTTCCCCTGCGTCCTGCCGCTGCCGCTGCCCTCTTGTGCGTCGCGCGGTGTGCGTGATTGCAGCGCTTCAACGTCGCCATCACCAGGTGAGCCGCCGCCTCGGCGGGGCTCCCCATGCGTCGTTCGCTCCCCTTGCTGCTGTGGTTTGGCGCTTCCCAGACATTTTTTGAACAACAGGGTACCGGTGCCATCAACGCACTGTTGCTGGCCCCGCTCATCGCTGTCTCCTGTTCGGCGTTCACCCAACACATTTGGCCCGGATGCGGGAACGCACCCATGCTGCATTTGGAAAGGCACACGTTTGCCTTTTGCACGCTGACCTCACCCTCACTGCCGACAAACCTCCAACGCACTGCTCATGTACAAAAACCATCCCCTGCACCTACAGGGCAAAAGCCTTGCTGGTGGTGGTGGGCAGCCCCACAGTGTTGGCGCGCGAGCCCTACTGGCGCCAGCTGCTGCGCCACGCCGCTGCGCGCGGCTGCTTTCGCGGCGCCGGCGCGCAAGAGATTGCCGCGCTGCTGCGCCGCCGCGCGGCGCCGCCACCGCTGCTGCGGTTGCCGGGGGGCTCGGGCCATGCCGCAGCTGTGGAGGATGGCGGGGAAGGCGAGGCCTCTGGGGCTGATGGAGCCACTGGCGGCAGCGGCGAGGGCCCAGGGCTGCGGGGCCGCCTGCCAGACGCAATCGACGAGTGGGGCGGCGCAAGCAGCAGCCCGAGCGGCAACGGCGCCGCGCTGCGGGCGGCGTGGGGGGGCAGCGAGGAGGACGAGGAGGGGGAGTTTGGCACACACGGGGCGGAGGGCGCGGACGGCGCTGAGCTGGCGGCGGCTGCGGCTCAGATCGCTGAGCTGGCGTACCTCGGGCTGGGCGATGCGGACCGCATCTACTATGAGGTGGGGGCGTCACGTTGTTGGTCTGCACGACTGGCGGACGTGTAGGCTGCTCTTTTGGTGGTGCAGGCAATGAATTTTCTCGCGTGACTTTCCGTGTCTAGCGTATGAGCGCTGAGGGCGACCGTTGCTGTGCAGTCCTTGGATCTTGAGACGCCCTATCCCTGGTAGGGGTGGCCGCACCCAAAGACAGACATGCACTACGCGACTGACACGTGCCACCACGGCAAAACCCGCCCCAACCCCAGACCCTGGACGAGTTCTACGAGGCCACCCTGGACGAAGCAAACTTCAGGGTGGTGCTGTGACGTCATGATTTGTCCCCGCGAGGCGGCGCCGCCTGAGCCGCGGCGTGCCAGCCGACGCCGTGCTGCCGGTGTCGAAGCCGGCGCAGGAGGCGGCAACCGTCGCTTCAGAGAGGTGGCGTGTCAGCGGGTGCAGACAATCTCCACACAATCACACTGCGGTGTTGTGCATGACCGCAGCGTCGTTGCACCGAGCCAGGCGCAGCCAAGCGGGGCCGACAACAGGTCGTCCCATGCTTCAGGCGAGTGACAGCGGCGTTTTTCTGCCATCCGCCCATTCAAGTCGGTCAAGATCACATGTGTCCGCTGCTGGCGGCTGTCCGTGTTTAATGTTGCCGATAAGCACTGCACCCGCGGTAAATGCGGGCCCTCTATTTTGCTGCTTCTGCAGCAGGCAGCGCAGCAGGTAAAGCACGCACGCCAGACGCCACCTGCAGTGGGCGATCATAGGCAGGGTGTCGCTGCACTCAGATCTTATTTTTCTGGTGCAGCAAGCTTGTAACATCCTGGGGCGTGCACCGCTCATGTCACTTGCTGATGCTGGTCATCATTGGAGGCCGGTCACTTTTTTGCCCTGCCGCTGCTGCTTCCGCTCATCACCTGCAGGAGTGAAGGGGTGGGGCCGAAGGTCACGTTCCTGTAGCCTTCTGACTGACTCTGATTGCGATACTCCACGTTCAGTCGCTTTGCTTATTGTTTCCGGGTCTGAAGAATCGTCACTCAAGTGAGTGCTTTCGCCATCCCCAACCCCATCATCTTCCCATCGATAAACACACTCGACCAGTGATATTTCTGCTTCTTACAGCGCCGTGGGTCACCGCGCCCGGCTGCGCGCCGTCATGGTGCGCTCAGCGCAGCACGTCCAGGAGCGCCCACCTGGCCGTCGCCGGCGCCCGCGCCGACGCGGCACCCCGGCGCGCCTCATCGCGGCCGTCGTCGTATGCTGCCTCTTGACGCGCGCGTCGGCCAAGCGCTGCTCTGCGGACGGCCCGGCTTATGACATTGACGGCCGATTCAAGCAGGTGGTGCCGGCGGGCTGGCGCCTGGCCCCAGCTTATGTGATGAGAGAAAACATGGTGTTGACGAAATGCCCCTTGTACGGGAATTACAGCAGCTTGTACGGCCTGAAATGGTGCTGCCAGTACTACCCCGACTGGAGCGGCCGCAGCGGCCAGGTCCTGCGGGGCGGCGCGCCGCGCGCGCCGGGCGGCGCCGGCGCGTGCCTCAGCCGCCACGAGCTGATGGCGGCGGCGTGCGTCGCGCAGCAGGGCTGCGCGGCGTTCTCAGGGGACCACCTTTACCTCAGGTGCGGGGGCGAGGGGGCGGCCAGACGGCGCGAGGCGCGTCACCAGGCGGGCACATGACGGCGTTGGCCGTTCACAGCGAGGTGCGTCGACGCGCCCTGCCGCGAAGGCACCCGACCCGGACGACCTTCTCCCCCGCTTCCCCTCGCTCCCGACCGCTCACACGCCCACCGCGGCTCACCCTGTCCATATGCAGGCCCGTCCCAAAGCCAGGTGGGCGGACGTGGACGGACGTCCCCTCGGCGCCATACTGGCAGCGCTGCAGCCCGGGCGAGCCCTGCCCGCCCACCTTTGTTCTCGTCGACCTATCGCCCAAGCCATACGGCCGCGGCAACTGCAAGCGCGGCTTCCGGCTGTACGCGACAGACGGCAACGTCACGATGGAGCGCGCGTCCTACGCCGCCTGGCCCAACCACTACCGGCGGCAGCCCTACTTCATCGGCAGCTGCACCCAGTTTGAGGGGTTCATAGGCGGGAAGCTGCCGTACAGGATACTGCAGCAGTTTTACGCCTTCAAGACCAAGCAGTTCACCTGGAGCAACGAGGACCCCTGCCCGCTCTGCAAGCTCCAGCAGTCGCCAAAGGCGCGTGCCACGTGCAGCCTGTGCCGGTGACCGCGGGCGCGCCGGCTGGCCGCGGCCCCCCCGCGCCGAGTTGCGGGGCGCGGCTGCGCCGGAGCGCGTGTTGGCGTGCTGCAGAGCTCACAGCTGTACCACCTTGGGTTTTTCCAAGTTGATTGTTTGTCTGTGGTCGTAGAAGCCTTGTTGTCGTGGTGCGGTTGACCCTGCATGAGCTGTGTTTGACGGTGACGACCCCATTTTATGCATTTGTTGGCCGAATGCGCTGACGCAAGCAACGGCCCCTCTGCCGCTTTTTGAATGGTGCTGATTTATGTGTTGTGTGCTTTTTTGTGGTCAATCAGTCCTGTGGAGCTTGGTGCAGATGTACCTTTTTTACAACTCCTTAGGCAGGCGTTGGTGCATTGGCTGGCTTGCACCAGGGGCATCCGCTGATATAGGATGCGCCAGCTGCAACCGTTTCACTCGTGAAACCGAGTGCCACCGAACCAGTATAGTCACCTTCCTCACACTGGCTGCTTTGGCACCGGCCTGTGCCTGTCCCATGATTGGGTCAGTCCAGGAGCCAACTTGACCGGGGCAAGGTCATTGACCAGGCATGCACGTGTTTTTACCAATTTGTTTTTACTGAGGAGTATACACAACAGGATTGTTGCATGTATTTTTCATGGCAGGTGCCTGATTGCGTGCTGTAAGCTGGAGCTGATGAACTAAAATGGTGGGCCCCTTGAACGGCGCATGCCTTGGCATGCCAAGCTGACAAGCACGGTGCTGTTTGTGATGGGTGCCGGCAGCCTGTCAATGGCCTCATACGGTGACAGCAGCCAAGCAGCCGGTTTCTCAAGGTCATTCCAACGGTAAGTGCTCATGATCGTGAACAGGGGTCTTCGGCCAGAGCGTACACCTGGCATACACGCAGCCGCTTGAACCAGGCTTGAACGGCGGTGCGCACGTCGCAGAGTGACGCCCGCTGGTTCTGTGATGGATTGCAGGTAGCGGGCTTTGCGGCATGAAATATTGGCGCCTCAATTTGACATATATCCTCCAGCACATAGTGACAGGTGTGCTGCCCGCAGCTTTCGCCCGCGAGCAACAACGCGCGCTGGGCCGGCCATGCCGCCCCTGAAGGAGGATGACACGAGGGTGCTGACAGGATTCGATCTCCAAACGGCCAGCACGCTCTATTGGAAGGCGATCCCAGTGTTACTGAAGCAGCACGACAGGGAAGACCAGGTCGAGCAGCTGACTTTCCGCATCCTATCGGGCGTGACGCGGCAAAACCACAATTTAAGAGTGAGCAGCAAGCCCTCGTGGTGCCCGTCCGCCGTGGCGCGCCCGCCCGTATGTGCAGTCCCGCGCGCGCTGCTGCTGGTGCACTGCACACACACCCCTCGTCGACCCGCGCCACAGGTGCTGCGCATCCACGCATCCAGCGAGGATGACCCCTTCTTTCTGCACACCCTCGAGGTCAGTGAGGAGGACTTCCAAGGACTCAAGGCAGACCAGGGCATCCTTGTCGATTTCGGCAACTTCCCTGGCAAGATCATATCTTTGCTGGAGCGCTGCCTCGCGTCGCAGTCGTCAGACATGCCCCGGTTCCAGGTGTGCTACGAGCAGCACACGCCGTGGGTGCGGGACGCGACCTCCCCAGTCAGCGGCTGGGCCCGCTGCAGGGCAGGCCGCGAGAGGCGCCGTTGGGCTGGCGGCTGGTCAAAGTCCCCGTCACGCCGGTCAAGCGCCGCCGCCCTTTTGCGTGCATGACACAGCTGCACATCTAACAAACATGGAGAAACTAGTTGACTCTTCACTCGATTGCCCAAATGTCGCAGGCTGTCCTGTCTGCCAGGGGCGGAGACAGCGTGTTCAAGGTGGTGGAGACGAACGACTTCAAGCAGCTGCCACACATCACGCTGACATTCAGGCCCGGCAACGACACCGCCGTCAAGCAGGTGGGGTCTTGTGATATGAGAAACACACTCATTCTTGCTTTGGCGATTGCAATCAGGGGGCTGCATCATGGACGGGAGGGGCGGTGACGGCGGCAGCGCTGGCGGCGCCGGGCCGGTTGATCGGCACGTGAACAGCCAACGAAAAGGGCAAAGGAGCGCTTCGTCCGGGAGCGCGCAGCTGGGCTGCACCTGTGCAGCAGCATGCGCCCTGTGCAGCGTACACCTCGTTCAGTGCGTGCCCTGTGGAGCTTTGCCTTTCCCCTGCCCTGCCTCCTGCCGCCCCAGTTCCTGGCCTTCCGGCTGGGTGAGGTGCGCGGCGACAACTCGCAGCTGACAGAGGAGCTGGCAAAGACGAAGGTGAGGGGGCAGAAGGGCCAGGGCTGCGGGCGGGGGTGGGCACAGGTGCCGGGGCCGGGCGGCCAGCGAGGGGCGGGGTGGCAGGAGTGGCAGGAGCGCCAGTTGCCTCAGCCGTCGAAGGCGTGCAAGCACCGTCCTCGCATGTGCCTGACTGGCCTGACCGTGTTTGAGAGGGTCCAGACGGCGCGCCGCCTGCCGCTGCGGCAGCGGGCCCGGCCAGCGCACGCCCGGGCCTGCAATGTGTACGCCCCGACGCCCCCTTGCCCATGCCCCTCGCCCCCGGTCAGGCGGAGCGCGAGGGCGCGCGCGCGTCCCTGGGGGATGCGCAGCAGCAGCTGTCAGCGCTGCAGCAGAAGCATGCGCGGCAGACGCTGCAGCTCGAGAGCCAGCTGCGGGAGCAGGCGGCGGCGGCGCACGAGGAGCGGCTGCGGGAGAAGGCGCAGCTCAGAGAGCAGCTGGAGAGGTGGGCCGGCTAGGGGCCCGCTGGAGGCGCTGCTGCTGCTGCTGCTGTCTTGACTGGGGTTGGCCGGGAGGCAGCTGTAATTGCGCAGGACGAGGAGAGCCGCGTGTGCGAGCGGAATTGGGCTGGACAGCGTGCCCATGTCGCAGTCAAAGCCTCAGCGGAGCGCACACCAGGGGACGTGACAAGGTGTGAAGCCGCGCCCCGGCTCGCGCTACATGCGGCGCATCTCATCCGCCGTCCGCCAAACCACCCGGCTCCCCGGCTGACTCGCACCCCCCAGGGAGGTGGAGGATGCGGAGCGCCGCGGCTCCGAGGCGGCGGCGGCGCTGAGCGCGCGCGTGGCTGAGCTGGACGCCAACAACAGAAAGCTTCGGGACGCCAAATACGCTCTGGATGCGCAGGTGCGTCGCGTGATCTGAGTCGAAGCGATCTCCTCCTCTCGTGATCTGATGTGGTCAGATCTGTGTTGGTCTGGGAAGAGGCATATGGTCTGGCAGGCGTTTGGTTTTGCAGCGGCGCTCGGAGTTGCGATGTAGGGTGTCGAGGGGGCTGGGTGGCTGCAGGTAAGGCGTGGAGCCGCCTGGACACAAGCCCCAGCCTGGCAGCTCTCCGCGCGGCGGCCGCCTCAGACCGCCGCCGCCCGCCAAACGCGTGTGGCCTCGCAGCACCCGCGCCCCACGCAGCGCTTGGCGCCAACTCCTGCCCACGCCGCCCCCTTGGCGCCGCTCCCCGCCCGCGCTGCCCTCTTGGCGCAGGTCTCCGAGCTGAGCCACAAGTTGGGCAGCGCCCAGGGGTCGGCGCGGTCCCTGGAGGCGGAGGTCGAAGGCCTGCGGGCGGCCGGCAAGGCGGCGGCCGCGGGGCGCCATGAGGCGGACATACAGCTTGCGGACGCGCGCGCCAAGCTAGCGGCCTTGGAGGAAAAGGTGCGGGCCGTGGCGTGGCGAGCAGGCCCTAGGGGCTGTTGACAACTCTGTGTGTGTGTGTGTGTGTGTGTGTGCGCGTGTGTGTGTGTGTGCGCGCGTGTGTCTGTACATGTGTATGTATGTGTGAGGGGAGTGCGCAAAGATCGGTGTTTGTGTGGGCTTGTGCATGAAATCTTGAATGTTGTTTATATGTGTATACGCATGCACAAGCGAACGTCTTTGTGTGCATGCATGTGTGAATGATGTTGTGAGGTGCGTGTGTGTGCTTGTGCATGTGTGTGTGAGTATATGTACAAGCACATTGCCGGGGACAGTGTCCAAGGGCCAGCGCCGACCTTGGCCCCGGCCCTCGCCTCGCTTGCCCGGCCCCTCAGTCCCAGGCGCAGGCGCAGCTGGCGGCGCAGCAGCAGGCGCGCCTCAGTGACCTGGAGGCGGCGGCGCGGCAGTGGGAGGAGCGGTGCGGGGAGCTGCGGGATGCACTGGCAGCGCACGAGCAGGTGCGGGGAGGGGCGCGGGGCTGGTGAACGGAGTCAGGGCCGCATCCCTCATGGCATGACGGCGGGCGGTGCGCCTGTCTGAGCTGAAAAATGCAGGGCAGTGCGCGTGGATCAGGCGGCTGCAACCGGCTGCTCGCATCTTGGTGCAGCCGCGGCCCAGAACGTGGCGTGTGGGCGCCGCTCTTGCGGCGCTTCTCTCAAGGCCATGGCGCCTGCTCGCGTCGTTGCCGCGCCCCAGCGGCTGAAGGAGTCTGCCGCGGAGGTGCTCAAGGGCAACCAGATCATCGAGAAGCTGCAGGTGTGCTGCTGAGGAGAGAGGGTGCGGCCACGCGAGGCGCGCCGCGCGGGTTCGCAGGCGTTCGCGGACAATGCGTTGTAAAGGCCTCTTGTAGGCTGACCTGTGTGGGGTTGTTTAACGTACACAGAAACCGGCGTAGCCGCCGGCCTGGTTTGATTTCAGCCGTCCAGACTCGTTTGTTTTGCAGGTTGACGCAACTGCCTCACTGTCAAACACGTGTTGACCCCTCATGCGAACGGGCCCACACACGAGACACACACACACACGTACACAACACACACACATGCGCCTGACCACACACTAACGCTGTGCGTTGCTGCCACCTTTGCAGAGCGACCTGCGCCTGTCGCGCGACAAGCTCAAGCGCAAGCAGGCCATCCTGGTGCGGCAGGAGGAGGAGGTCGCCGCACGCGACACAGCGCTGGCCGCCGCGCAGCGCGGCGCGCAGCAGCTGCAGGTGCGCGTGGCGTGGGGGCCAGGCCCGGGGAGGGTCTGCTGGCGTCGCCGGGGCGGGCGCGGGTGCTCACCAGCTGTCGCTGGCCTTGGAAATGTTGTGGCGCTCTGATCCGTTTACCTACAGCTCAAGTTGGCGCGCGCGCACACGCACTCACACACACACACACACA
>NW_014013100.1:0-24911 GCF_000611645.1 Monoraphidium neglectum | reverse complement strand
CAGCAAACACAGAGCCACCAAGAAAATCAAAATCAAGCAACTTGTAAGCTTTCTCTTCATTCTGCATCTGCTGCATCATATGCCAGCAATCAGGCGCCATTGCATGGTCGCGGTGGAGTAAGGGTGGGCAGGGGGAGCGCGGCGACAGCAATAGTAATTTGCGGCGTGGATCAGTCGGCTCCGTGGTCACGCTGTGTCGAGCGTGGAGCACACCGTGCCGAGCTGCAGGGAGGCAGGCCCTGGCGCTGCGGCGATTTTGACACGGCGTCAGTGTGCGCGGGCGGCCTGCCAGGTATCGCACACATATCCGAGGCCGCTGGTTGCAGCGCCGCCAACCCCAAGGGGCAGGCGCCGGCTCACTCTCTGCTTTGCACTCGTCACGGGGCAAAGACAACAAAGGGAGGAGGCCGGCCAAGATCCGCGCCGCGCACCTCGATGCCGAACCAGGCGTAGTTGCCGTCTGGCGCCACGAAGCTGAGTGTGCCCATGAAGGTGCCGCTGCGCAGGGGGGTGACGCTGAACTTGTAGTTCTCGGGGGACCTGGCGGGATGAGGGAGGGGAGGGTGGGGGGCTCGTCAAGGATGCGTGATGAATGCGAATTGCACAAATAGACTGACGAGCGGCGTGGCAGTCGCGGCGGGCAGCAGGGACGGAGAGTGGGGCGGCTTATTTCAGGGAGGGTGGGGGGCGCGAACCGGCGTGTTGAGTGCCCGCAGGCGCAGGAGCGCGAGGGCGTTGCCCGACGGCCCGGTCGGCGCAGGGGGCTGCTTTCGGCGCGGCGCGCGGGCGGCCCAGTCAGCGCGGCCTGACCTGGTGCTTGTGCACTGCAGCACCTCTGGTCCCTCGAGGCAGTCGAGGTCGCAGAGCACCGAGTAGGTCAGGGGCAGCGCCCCCAGGAGGTTGGGCACCTGCAGCCGCCGCTGGACGGGGACGCGCGCCTGCGGGGCGACGCCGGCGGCGGCGGAGGTTTGAGGCTCAGCAGGGTGTGTGGGACCGTTCGACGAGGCGCAGGCGCGCATGCGTTCTTGTGCTCTCAGAGCTTGATGAAGGCTGTGGCGGCAGGCTTCGCCGGGACGAGCGCAGCCGTGAAGCCACCCGAGCGCCGCTGAACCCGGGAGGCTGCCCCCCCCCCCAACCCGCTGGCGAGCGAGTGCAAGGCTGCGGCTTTGTATTTGCCCCCTGTCGTGTGGGTCAGCGGCCTCAATGGTGCATCTTGCATGGTTTTGCCCTCACCGTGCACTCCACCAGCAGGTGGCCCTCCTCCAGTGGCTCCCCTGAGCGGCCCGTCAGGCTGTACACATTCCTGGGAGGGGGGGGGTCGAGGGCGCCGCGCGCGCGCAGTGGGGCCGGGGCGCGGCGGACGGGTCAGCGCGCACCTCGGTAGCGCAGAGGGGTATGAGCAAGTTGGCTGACGCGCCGCAGCCGAGGTGGGAGGGCGGTGGAACGAAATGAGCCCATGTATATCCATGTCCGTTGATCACGCGGGGCGCGAGGCAGCACCCAACAAGCCCCTCCTCAGGCTTTATTGGCGGCAGGCAGAAAAGAAAGCGGCACAGCAGGGCACGCCAGCTGCAACCCACCTCTCCCCGGTCGCCGGGAAGAAGAGCTCCAGGCGGCCGCTGTAGGTGCCGGGCGCGAGCGGGCGGAAGGTCAGGGGGTAGGGCGCGGTGGCGCCGGCCGGGACGCTGGCATCGCGCGGGCCTGCGGAGCACGCGGGTGCGGGGACGGCAACGGAGAGGGGTGGCGGGAGTGATGGCACCCCTGATTCGTCCTCGCACTTGAGCCTCGGCGCTGGGCGGGTCTTCCAATGCTGCAACGCGCCCGACGTTGCTGTTTGTTGCGCCAACTAATTGGTCGATTATGGGGCGGCACAGGCATGCCATGCACAGGCTCCATAACGACTCTACAATTTTGTGGTGATGCCTGACTGTTGCCCCGCATGCAACCCCACCCCCCCCCCCCCAAAAAATTCACAAAATGGGGTCCCAAGTCTAGGTTGTCAGCGCAGACAGGCGTATGAACGCACCTCGGACCCCCCCTGCACGCTCACCTGAGAAGACCTGCGGCACCTTGTCGCCGCCGGGCCCGCTGGTGGTCACAAGCGTAGCCTGGACGGACAGCCCGCTGTCGCTTGCGTTGACCAGGGGGATCTCTTGGGACGCCTGGGGGGGTAGGATAGGGGAGGGAGTTTTGAGTTGGGTGGGGTGTGAGCTGGGGGCTGCAACGGCATCTTCGCCCTTGCGAGTGTTTGCACAACTCGCCAGGCCCTTGGGTCATGGCCCCGCCGCGTTTTTGCTGGCGCCGCGCGCGCATACCATGCACGAGCTGGACCCCCTGCAGCCCCATGCAGCGCGCAGCGGGCCCTGCAACAGCATGCGCACCTGCTGCCGCGCGGGGCACTCCAGCTCCAGGGCGTAGCTCTGCCCCAGGCACTGCGCGCTGATCTCGACGGCCAAAACCCTGACGTCACCCGGGCTGCTGAGCGTCACCCGCGCCGGGTACAGGCCCGTCCCTGACGGCCTCACGCTCAGCCGCAGCGTGTTGGGTGGCGGGCCGGCGCCCGGCCGCCCGGCGGCACCGCCGCCGGCGGCCCCGCCCTTCTGCGCCTTCTGGCCGCCGCCGGCGGCGGGCTGGCCCCTGTCGGCCCCTGGCTGCGCATCCGCGCCTGAGCGCAGCGCGAGCGCCGCGGGCGCAGACACCAGGGCGCTGCTGCTTGCGACCGCATACTCAACGACCCGCTCGGCCTTCACGCCCCCCGCGCCCGCCGCCGCGTCAGCACCCTGCTGCTGGGCCGCCGCCGCCGCCGACGCAGCAGCAGCAGCAGCAGCCGGCTGAGGGGCTGGCGTGCCGCCGGGGGCGGGCGACGTCAGCGGCTTGCCCGGCTCCTGCCTCAGGCGAGCCAGCTGGTCCTTGTCACGGCCCAGGGGGTGCTTTTCCATGTATGTGCGCCGCGCCGCCTCAAGCTGCTGGTTCACAAAGGGCAGGGGGACGTCCACAAACTGCGTGGTGCGCCGCCGGAGGTGCAACGTCGCGTGATGTCAGCGACGAGGGGCGAGTGGCGGGGGCGGCCGCGAGCTGCTGACGCGTGCGCTGAACAGGGGACCGGTGCTTGGAGCAAGACGGGCGGCAGACTCTGGGAAGAGTTCGTGTATCGATTGCCGCCTGCGACACCATGCACAAGCCCCGGTTCGCTGGAGGTGCAAACCGTTACTATCGACCCCGGCCCCATCTCCGCACCTGGGCGCCGCCGTCCTGCGCCGCGACCGCCTTGTGTTCCATGAATGCCGCTGGCGGCCCCGCCTCGCCGCGCAGCTCGTAGCAAAACTCCCCGCACTCTGCGTCCTTCAGCACCAGGATCGCGCGGCTCTGGCCCAGGGCGAACGGGAGGAAGCTGCCCCTCAGCTTCTCGCCGGCGCCGGCGCGCAGCCGCAGGCGGGGCCGGTCGATGCCGAAGGGGTCGGCGAACGCCTTGCCCGCGGCCTGCTGCTGTTGCTGGTTGCCCTTCAAGCCGCCGGTTGCGGGCGCAGGGCCGCCTGGTGCAGGTTTTGAGGCGGCATCGCCGCCGCTGCCGCGGCCCTTGGCGCCGCTTCGCAGCGGCTGCTGGGCAGCTGCGGCTGCGGGGTCGTCCTCTGGCAGCTCGTGCAGCACTGTCACAGTGAAGTCGCAGTCTGCGGGGGATGACACGTGTATGGCGTGGCGTACGTACACCCTCTCATCAACTGGGTGCACTATGTTGATGTGCAGTGCAAGCGTGCCTCAGTCCAAAGTGCAACCGCTTCGGTGCCCGCCGGTCTGGATGCTCCCTGACAGCACCGCCACCAGCAGCAGCGCGATGGCGATGCAATGCTCTTGCTGCGTGCGAGCGACGCGGTGTGCAAATGGACAGACAAAGCACATGTGCCATGGCGTCCCGGCAATCGGCCCCCGCTGCCACCCACCCCGAAACTCTCCCCTCACCCGCAGGGAAGGGGTTCACCACGTGTACGTCAAACTGCGCCATCTCGTACAAGGGCCCCGCCACCTCCACCCTCTTGAGCGGCGCCCGCGCCCGCGCCGCCCCGCGCAGCTGGAACACCATCGCGGCGGCGGGCGCGCTGCCGTCGCGGCGGGGCAGCAGCACGAGCAGCGCCTCGCGGGGGACGGCCGTGGTGGGAGTGCACCTGGGAGGTGGAGGGTTGCACGCGTTGAGCTACATTTCAAATGGTAGGCCTGGTCGGCTAAGGTTCAAGTCATCTTATCAAATTGGGTTGGGGCGGCAGAGGGTTGGTTTGAGGGGGCTTACAAGAGTTGGGTTGGATGGGAGGTTAGAGGCCTGTGCGTGAGCAAACACACACATGCATTATTCCAACAAGCCAAGACCTCATCAGCTGGGCAACGAGCTGCATCAGCGTCGACCCGTACTGCATTCGCAAAATGCTCCGCACGCACGACGCCCTCTGCCCCCACCTAACGCCCAGCCGCGCCGTTTTGCCGGGCTCTATCTTGATGCTCGACACCTCGAGCGCAAAGTCCGGGTGCCCCTCCAGCCGCGCGGAGTAGGACATCAGGCGGCGGCCGGGGTTTGACAGCTCCACCTCGCGCAACTGGGGTGATTGGAGGGGCGCCGCACGGCGGGCGCCAAGAGGGGGACGGATTGTGGGGCGAGGCATGCATCAGAGAGTGAGAACCCATCCGCGGACACATACAACAGCTGTTGTGAGATGTTTTCTTGTTCCCCTGTTGTCCCAGTCAGCCAGGCCCTGGGGCAAGCTGTGCTGATGGCGTTTCTGTAGATGGCTTTTCTGCACATGCGCCATCCAGCAGGTCAGGAACGAGGCAGGCGGAGGGGGCGCTGTCAGTAAGGCAACGCACATGCCTCCTTCCAGCACCCTCGGAGGCCGCACCTGCGGCTCGTTGAGCTTGCTGAGGAACTCCACTGTTGACTTGGGGGCCAGCTGCGGCAGCGTCTGCGCGTCGTTGGGCCGGGGGTCATGCATACAGCAGCATGCACGTGTAAAGTCAATTATTCAGCCCACCTGGTGACGCCATGCGTGCAATGCTGACCTCTCACCACCACGTTCAAAACCAAGTGTACACCTCCCGCCTACGACGCGCATGCGGCCTGGCAAGGTTGCCTTCGTGGCAGCAGGGGTCACGCCGGCGCCTGCACACCTGGAACAGGTAGGTCGCCAGCAGCATCAGGTCACCCGCCTCTGGTGACACCAGGTCAGCCACTGACACCTCGTAGGGCAGGGACAGGTCCTGTGGGTTGCGCAGTGTTCATACGAACAAGGGATGGCGGGAGAGCAAGGTGCTACTGTGACCTGAAGTCTGTCAGGTCTTGAGGCGAAGGGGATTTTGAGGGTCTTACAAGGAGCAGCAGGGGGATGACGTCGTTTTGGGTGTAGGTCGCGCAGGACATACTGGTACGACTCAACCTTATCAATACGCTCTGATCCAGCAGCTCAGAGCTCGCCGGCATTGCAGAGTCGGCATCGTCGGCCAGTCTCAGCCAGCAAGCATCTGCACACCCACCTCCAGGCACCACACCACCAGCTCTGCGTTCTGCCGCGCCTCCTGCGCCCCTGCCGGCCGCACCCGCACCAACGCGCGGCGCGGCGCGAAGCGGGGCCAGGCGTTGGCGAGGCAGGCGAAGAGGGCGACGCCGTTGCGGAGGTCAGAGTCCAGGTTTGAGATGCCCTCAGACTGCCGTTGTGATCGCAAGGGGGTGGTGGGGTCTAGATAGATCTGTGCTGGTGCATATGGAGCGCTTGGGAACGCGTGGCCGCCGGAGGAGTGTAATGGTACCAAGCAAGAGTGCGCGTGCTGCGGGTGAAGTGGTTTGAGGCACTGACCACACACGCACAAAGACATGCACGCACGCACGCACGCACGCACGTACACACACAGGCCCCTGATTTGAACCTCCCAGCAGACGGGGAAAGCACCCACCCTCTCGGGGAACGTGCGCGCGAGGTTGATGTTGAGCCAGGCCAGCAGGCACGCCTCCGCAGTGCTGTAGACGTTGCTGCCGCCCAGCACCTCGTCCCCGGGAATGTCGCCGGGCCCCAGCTCAATCGGCGGCTCAAGCGTGGCAGTGGCAGCGGGGGCGGCCCCAGCGGCGGTCGAGGCAGAGCGTGCGCGGCTGGCTGCACCGGTCGAGCGCACCGCGGCCGCCGGGGCGCCCTGCTGCGCCTGCGGAGCGGCAGGGCCGCGCGCAGGCTTGCCACCTCCTGCCGCGCTGGCGGCAGAGGCTGCTGCTGCTGCTGCGGCGGCGGTGCGTGCCTGGAGCGCGGCCGCGGCGGCGGTGGCCTTCTCCATTCCAGGCATCGAGCGCAGGGCCTGAGGGGTCACCTTGGCCAGCACGTAAACCCTGAAAATCTGGCGGTTGGGCGCAGGCAGCTTGTCATGGACGGCGTAGAATTGTGTGGGGATGTGTGGACTGCGCAGGACACTCACGCTAGTCACAACCAGATCAGCGTGAACGGCAGCGCGCCCGCCAGGAGGGACACAGCGCTCCAAGAAATTTTGCAAAACCAGCATGCGCGTGCTTGTATCAGCAGAAGTGCCTGCAGGGGACCGCTGGGAGGGCGCCCCTCGCCCACACGTACTTGCAGCAGCACCGTGCTCCATGCCCGCGCCGCGAGCTCGTCAAAGCGCGCCTCCATGTCGCCCCACGCGGCCTCCAGCGCCTCCTCCGCCGCCGCGTCCCCCGCCGCCGCCGCGCCGCGCGCCTCTGACAGCCGGTCAAAGTCGGGGCCCTCCAGCAGCAGCTCTGGTTTGACCGCGTTGACCAGGGCGCCCTGGACCCGCAGGTGGGCCAGCGCCGCCTCGTACAGCGCCACCAGCTGCCGCGCAGCTTCGGTCTTGTTGGCGCCACCAGCCCCGCCCCCTTTTGAGCCCTGCAGGACGAGTGTGGTGGATCATGCGCCGCGTCGCTGTTTACTGCAGCGCAAGCAGGTTGTGCAACAGGCTAGCTAGGGCGCCCCTCAGAAGGCACATTGTATAATAAAACCCGCTTGCACGGCAGTCCGCAATGCAATTTTATTTGCATGCAGCTGACACCCCTCTTAACGGTCAATCTCATATCCCTGCATGACACGCCCGCCATCCAGGTCAACACCCACACCTTCACGCTGACAGCCTTGCTCCCCAGCGTCTCGATGAGCTCCAGCAGCAGCTTCCCTCTGGAGCCGGCCAGCGCCTTGCGCAGGTCGCCCGGCCAGGGCTTGCACGTAATGGCGGACAGGTGGCGCGCCAGCGCCTGCGCTCGTGCCGCGGGGAGGTGGCGTTGACTTTGTTCAAAGCAGGGGAAGGCGGAGTGGATGCGGTGTGCCAAGACATGTGTGCGCGGCCCGTAACAGAAAGGGGCGTGCCGGCGCCAGACATGCGGATGAGCCCGGGCTTGGATCACAACTTGGTGTCATTTCTTGGCTGCAGGCACTTGAGACAGCGTGGTGTGACACGGAGCCAGCCAGGCGGCCCAGAGCGCGCACCTGGGAGCAGTGCATCGGGCCGAGCGCGTCCTCCCAGGGCATCTCGCAGGCGTCCGCTGACGCATCCAGGGGCAGCGCGGGCGGCCCGCAGCGCGGCGCGGTCAGCAGCAGGCGGCCCGCGTTAACCTGTTGGCAAACAGGGTCGGAGGGGGGGGAGGTACACGCGGGGCCGGGAGCAATCGACGCCTTGCTGACGTAGCTGCTCGCTGGCTTGTGCGATGTGTGGGTGCGTGCAGTACAAGTGTTGCAGGCGGGTTGCTGAAAAGGTGCTGCGGTGACACAGCAACACAGTAACGGAGCGCCCGTCACCCGGCGTCACCTCGAAGAACGGCTGTGTTGTCAGAAGGCAGTTGTCTGTGGTGCCGGTGACGGTCTGCGCAAAGCAGCGCCCCGACTGCGGCGCGGGGACCGCGAAATGGCGTTTGTGGGAGATACCAAGGTACGAATGTCAGCCCCGGCGCTGTGCGGGCAACGCTGGGTCGCATGCGGCATTGCACCCTGCAAAAGCGCCTTTGTCTCTCCTTACCCACCCCAGATTCCACCCCAAGCTGCGGTTGCAGCCGCCAAGCCTCCCCCTTTGTACCCGACTGGAGTTTGGTGTGTGGATGTACAACCAGCACGTCCCTTTGAAACCCCTCATCTGTCCTACCCACCTCATCCAGGAACTCCACGAGGGCGGTGAAGCTCAGGGGGCGGCCACTCGCAAACGACACCACCACGGGCAGCCTCTCCTTGGCCAGCCCGATCAGGTTGCCCTCCGGCAGCTCCAGCTTCAGCGGCTGCCGCGCCTCGTCGGCGGGCAGCCTGGTGGGCAGGAAACAAAGTAAGGCGGGTACAGCGGGGTCAAGAGGAACACACAGGCGGCGTGCCCCATACCGGCATGCGAGATGCACATGCAGCCCAAGCAGAGAGCGCCAAAAGCAAGGGTGTGTGGTCGCCAGCAGAAGGCCGGAGGATTATGCACAGAGCAGCCATCCGCCAGACCCGACCTGGTCTTGAGCTCGAGGCTGTCGTATCCATCGTTGACGACAAAGAAGCGCGCCCATGACCGCACGCCCAGCGGTACCTGCCCCAGCGGGCCGTTTGCGCAGGGGGCAGCGACAGTTGGAGGCACCCTTGAAAGGGCACGGGTGTGCGAGTGCTGTCGTGCTGGCATGCGAGCACGCGTGCAGCCGTTGAGGGCCCAGCAGTTTCAGCGCCAAGGGCAAGCCATCGCTGGAGCAGCAACAGGGATGAGGTGCCCACCGGCGGCAGCAGGACCTCCGGAGAGTCAAAGGTGAGGCGTGGGAAGCGCCCCGTGCCGGCCAGCTCGAGGCTCAGGTGGGGCTTGGATGTGTCGCCGTGGATGAACACTGGGACGGACGCCTCGTAGGCCCTGGCGCGCACCAGGGCGTCGGCAGGGTCAGCGCGGATGGGTGTGGTCTGCGGCCGCGCGCGCGTCAACGCCGGCTTTGGCAGGGCGCATGCCGACAGGCCATTCACTTTGCGCCCACACCTGGCGTCCCTTGGTGTGAACCGGACAGTGACGCCCGCGCCCTCCTCCGGCGCCAGCGTGAACGCGCACGGCTGCTCCAGCGCAAACACGCCCAGGCAGCCGGGCTGCCGCTCTGAGCTGGGGTCACCGAGCGACACCTGTTGCAGGCGTTTGTGGGTGGATCTTTGTTTATTTGGTGGGGTCTGTCGCTCTGCGTGCGGCGCGTGTGTCTCGTCAGCAGTGAGCGCTCATTTTGCTCAACATGCATGCGCCTGTCAATGTGCCGCCCACCCTGATGCGCCGCGTTGGCACATCAGGGCGCGCCGCACTCGCCAGATCATTTCAGACATTGACAACTTGGTCGATGCGCAGTCACGACGGAGTGCTCGGCTGCCCGTACCAATGCACCCTTGAATGTCCGCCCTCACCCTCAAACGCGCCGCCCACCTGGATCTCGCCCTCTGTGTTGTTCCTGACGTACACCTCTACCGCGTACGGGCTCGCCCTCCGCGACCCGCCGGAGCGCCCGACGACGCACGCCCCAAAGTCCAAGGTCCCCTTGGACAGCACAACCTGCGGCTGCACGCCGGTCGCAAACACCGCGACCGCCGGCGCGGGCGCGCCGCCAGCACTGGCGCCGATTTCTTCATGCGTCTCGCCGTCGCCCGGTGGGGCGGTGAGTGGGGCCGAGTGCAAGGCGAGGGGGAGCTGGAAGTCATAGGGCCCGGTCCGGCTGGGGCGGAAGGCGAGGGCCATTGCGAGGGAGCTGGACGGGCGCAGGTGGATGATGAACTTGTGGCCGGTCTCCCCGGGTCGAGGCACGCGGCGGTTGTCAACAGAGGAGATCCTTCAAGGAGGGCAAGGGCAATGTAGGAGTAATTTACCGTGCCCATCTTGACTGTGTGCGTGCGAGTGTGCGTGTGTGCGTGTGTGTGTGTGTGCGCGCGCGTGTGTGTGTTAGTGCGCGTGTGCGCGTGTGCGTGCAGTGATTGTGCTAGCACACGTGTACACAGGCAACACAGCCTTGCGCAGTTGCCAGGAAATCTCGAATGCAGCGCTGCATCCAGCGCCGGGCCCACCCCACCCTGTGCGTCAGCGTGCTCCTTTGCTCACCTGCGGGACACCCTCTTGCTGCCCAGGGTGCTCATCTCCCCGTTGGCCCCGATCTTCTGCACAGGGCAGCTCTCGTAGCCCGCAGACGCCCACGCCTCACCTGCAGTTGCAAGGGGCCCGCAAATCGGGGTGGGAGCGTGGATGTCGAGACTGCACACACGCCAGCGGCTGTAGCCCTGAGCCCTCCTCCGTGCACCGCGTGCAGTCACGGTATCGGGCTGGCATAAACAATCCCAATACAACTCACACGCCACGCCCGACCGCTCCATACCAGCAGACTAACCACCACGGTCGCTTAGCGCACCCCTCTGAGTCAATCCTGCATTTTTGCGGGGGACATATTGGTATCTGCCATGCCTGCTTGCGTAACTCCCCCCTGCCTTTTCCCTTGCTCACGCGGCAGCAGCATGTCGAAGTCCGGCAGCGCCGTAAGGTTCGCCACAAGCGTGGCCGGCACCGCGGACGCGTTGGACAGCGTGAGCGGCAGCCGGGCCGTGCCGCCGATGAAGGTGGGCGGGAACGCCAGGGACGCCTCGGCCACCTGCACGCTCGGCACGACGCCCTCGGCCCTGCGCGGTGGATGGAAGCCGGGGGGGCTCGGGCGCAACGAGGCCGCTGCATTGGAGGCAGGCCCTTCTCGATGTTTGGGCCTTTTACAGTGCTGCAAGAGCCCCAGGGCTGGCAAGCCGCTGCGCCTGCGCCCCTGCGCACCACCCAACAACAAGTCTCCTTTGGGGCCCCCAGCGTACCAGCCAGTACCTTGGCCCATCACTGGGCACCGGCAAGGCGTCCACCACCCGGCACCCAACATCTAACCAGTGAGTCAGCGCACCTGACAGGCAGCTTGATGGGCCGGCCGCCCCGCACTTCGAGCTCTAGCGCCGCCGCCCACGCACCGGGCGCCTCCACTGTGACAGACACCTCCAGCTCTAGGGAGCTCTCCGGCGGGCAGCGCGCGCGGTCGGGCGTCACGCTGACACGCGGGTTGGGGACGACCTGGGGCACAAATTTTCAATCAAGCCAGTTCCAAGGCGAGGGTATGTGGCCGTCAGCTCCAAACTCGAACGGCAAGACGGCCATCGAGACTGTCAGTGAGAATGCCTCTGTGTGTCGCTGCCAGCGCCACCCCCAGGGCCCGCACAACAGATCAAAGCAGGCTGCGTGGGTGCCACGCCGCACGCGGCAGACAGATCACTGCAGCCTGCTCGCCCGCACCCGGAACGCCGCTTCTCTCGTGCCGCTGTTGCGCAGCGTGACGACCGCCGCCTGCCGCTCCCCCACGGGCACCGCGCCCAGCGCCAGCTCCTTCTCCTTGAGGCGCAGGCAGCCGCCGGGCAGCTCCCCCACCAGCGCGACGCGCTGGGGCACGTCCGCGCCCCCCTTCAGCCGCAGCGTCATGACGGCCGTCTGCATCAGCCCTTCGTCCCCCGCCACCGCTGCCGCCGCCACGTCGGGGGATGCGGTGCCCTTGCCACCGGGCGCCGGCCCGGCGGCTGCGGCGGCGGCGGGCGGGGCAGCCTTGGCCCCGGCCTTATCCCCCGGCGTCTTGGGCGCCTTATTCGCGGCCGCGCCGCTGCTCTTTCCGCCCTTGCCCTCTGCGCCCCCCTTGCCGCCGTCGGCGGCGGGGCGCCACCGCACGGCCGCCTCGGCGGTGCCCTTGGGTTTAATGGAGCCGCTGGGAGGGGTCACCGAGAACGCCGCGCCGCTGCTCTCCCATTCGTAGTCGACTGGGAAGCTGTGAGGGTTGGTCATCAGCAGCGACTGCGGCGCGATGCGGGCCGTGGCATGGCCGCGGACGTGTAAGGGGCACGCTCCAACGCCTGCGAGCGTTCAGCCTCCAACTCCCGGGACAGGGTGATTGTATGCGTCAACCCCAGCTGTCCCTGGGAGCGAGGCCATCTGTGCGCTAGGTACGAGCCCGTCGGCGGGTGCGGATGTGCTGCGTGGCACGCGCTCGGCGGCGCTGCTGCACGCAGGCGGTTTGCAACGAAGCCCGCACCTGGTCCACAAAATTCTCCCAGTTGTCAATGCCAAATGAGAAGTTGAGCTCATCCGCCGACAGCCGCAGCGTCACCGGCACCACCTCGGCCGCCACCTGTGCGTTAGGGGCGCGCATCCAGGCGGCGGGACTGCTGGATCCTCCCCTGATCTGGGATCAGGCCGCGCCTACACACACTTGCACGCATGAACGCATACGCAGGCATACGCGCAAATACGTCTGCAAACGCGTGCATGCCCGGGCGTACGCATGTGTGCATGCATGCACGTGCACAGCACACACGTACACTCTCCCCCCGGGAGGGCCTCTCTGCCGCTTGCCCACCTCCAAAGGCCAAAAGTGTGTGCCATTCAGGCAGACCTCACACCGCTCCCTGATTGCTCGGACATCGTGGCACCTCAGCGCGAGCGGAAACTTCGCTGTGGCGCCCGGCGGCACGACCTGCGCCAGCGGCGTGCTGCCGGCCAGCTCGGGGACGCGAGAGAGGTCCAGCGCGACGTGCAGCGCGCGGGGCAGGGTGTTGGTGACGACAAAGTGCGCGGACGCCGGCTGGGCCGTGGACACCTTCCCAAAGTCAACAGTGCGGGGGGCGACCTGTGGAGGATGGGTGTCGGAGTTTGGGGTCCTTGGTTTTGTGCTGTCGTCGGCGGTCGTGAGCGCAGGCTCTACTGTTGAACAGCAAACTCGAGCGGGCAACGCCTGATATCAACATGCAGCAAATCCTTAGAAACCCGACGCGCTGCCACATGCAAATGTGCTGACATACCTGGTGCTCCCAGGTGTGCAACGCCCCCTGTTGCGCACTCGCCCACGCACTCAACCCAACTCGACCCCTCCACACACACACACACTCACACCTGGATGCCCGCCAGCTCAGCAGGGGTGAGCTCCATGGAGCACTCTGCACGCTCCTGCGAGGCGGCAGCCAGTGGTGTTTTTGTAACAGATGGATGCCTTCACGCCAGCTTGCCCCACCAGCAGGCAGTCAGCGGCCAGGGCAGCAGGCGTTTGACAACCAGGGCAGCAAATCGGCGCGCCGCAGTCTGCTGGCAGGTGCAGACATGTGAGCTGCAACAAGTGACAAAGCACGTTTAGCGGGTTGCTGTCGCCCTTAGTCCCAAGCCGGCACCTTGTCTCCCTCCGGCTTGTCCTTGAACAGCGGCAGTGCTGCGAGCAAAGCCGATGCAGGTGCCTTTGGCGCAACACTGGGCCCGCCCTCGCGCTCCCGCTTGGCAGTCCACAAAGGATCTGGGCCCTTGGGCCTGCCTACGCGCGGGGGGCACAGGCCCCTGGCAAAGGGCACAAGTTTTGGTGGCAGCGGAGGTGCATCAGACTGCCTCCACACTTTCCGGACGCCTGAGCCAGGGGTGACTGCAGCCACCCCGATTGTTTCCAGCTGGCAGCAACAGGGGCGGCTCCCTCTCGCGAAGAGTGCTCACAACCAGCTCAAGCACCGCTTGGCCACCTCCTCCCCTCCCCCCGCACCAACCTGCCCGTCCCGCACTGCGCCACCAGCCGCGCAGCAAGCAGGCACCCCACCTGTATGGCCTCATGCCCATGTCCTTGTCGCCCTCGCCGCCCTCCTCCCGGGTGAGGTGCGCGTTCGCCTTTGCGGTCCGGCCTGGCAGCAAAGGCAGCATGGGCGACTCGCCACATCAGCCGAGCAGTTAAGCGATGGGCTTAGGCATAAAAACATGCAACATTGCGTGATCGCACACACACGCACGTGCCACCCCCCCCCACCACACACACACACGCTGACACACACACACACACACACACACACACACACACACACACACACACACACACACACACACACACACACACACGCACACACGCACACACGCACGCACGCACGCACACACGCACGCACGCACGAACGCACTCACACGCACAGATGTGCACGCTGCCCCTGCGGCTCACCCGCTCTGATGAACTTGGTGTAATCGTCCGCATGCTGCAACCGCCACACCTGCAGGGGCATGAGGCGCACACAAGGCAAATCCCGATTGAGCCAGCGATGAAGCCAAGAGGATCGTGAGCGAGGCAAGCACTGGAGCGCTGCGATTTCTGACGGCCAGAATGGCCCGGAGAGGCGGCTGTATGGGGTTCAGTCTTCTGAATCCTAGCAGCCCAAGCCACTTTGTGGTCGTCGTCCAGCCTTTGCTGCATCGAATTTCCCGTCCACACGCGCCTGCACGTCCTTGGTGACGCCATACCCATCCTCAGGGCCAATCCACTCGAGCGCCTGCTTGTTTGCCGCCGTCTCCCAGACCTTTGGCCTTGAGAAGCTGCCAGGCAGCTGTCCGGTCTCGGCCTTTAAGGTCCACAGTGCCGCCTCCTGCTCATCCACGAAGCGCCTGTGTACGTGATGCATGTGGCAGCGGCTGGTGAGCACTGTACAAAATTGAAGCCCAAACAGCATCAGCCTGCTCACCAATTGAAGTCCCTGTGCATCAGCTGCAGGTGTCCAGAGAAGAAGTAATCAACGCACAGGACCCACCTCGGCTTTGCAAACGTCTCCGGCGTCGCCTCGGTCCCGCCCGGCAGCCGCACCGCCCGCTCGCGCACACCCTGGCAGCTGCCCACCGCCTCGACCGCCTCGCGTGCCAGGGGCTCGGCCGCCGCCGCGCTGGCGGCGCCGGAGGAAACTGCCAGGAAGCTAACTGACGCCAGGTGGCTGCCGAGGGCCTTTGGCAGGTAGCGCACGACCATTGACGAGGTCTGGCTTGGGCCCAAAACTAATGCTGGGGGGTCGACCTGCGTTGAGAGTGCGCGCGGCAGTGAGCCTGGCTGCGGGGGCGATGTTGGCGGGGGGCGGTGCCATCTGGCGCCCAGCTAGGGCTGCAGACGGCACGCGCAGCGCCTCAGACAGAGCAACCAAGCCACGCAGCTGGCATCAGCACTGGCATGGCCCATCATGCTTGTAAGAACACGGGCCCGTGACTGCGAGTTACACTGCATTGCCATCGCTCCTGGTGGCCACACCTTGAAGTAGGGGCTGCCTGTGTCTGCGACGACGCGCAGCGGCAGCTCAGCGCAGCCGTTGACCAGCGTCACGAGCTGGTCGCCCCACTCGCCGCAGCCCATGACCCCAAAGTGCAGCAGGCGGGGCGTTGGGAGCAGGCGCGGCAGCAGGCCGCGGCCGCGGATGGGGAGGCGAAGGGGCCGCGAGCCTGTGGGGCCGGTCAGGTCGATCTGGGAGGCGGGGGGTGGCATGGCTGTTGAATGCCATGCAACCAGCTACAGTGGTTGGATGGACTCACCCTCACAGAGCAGACATATGTTGACCTCGCAGGTGACGAGAGCCGCAGGGATGTCGCGGCAGCGCACAGACCGACCATTCAGCAAGCAGCAGAGTCTGGCTGATTGGTCGACACACCCAACCACGGAGCTTGGTTGGCGATCGAGCGGCTGGCGGCAGGGTGCAGACGCCCTCCCGTGCGTATGTAGTTGAGCCGCCAGCCTCACCTGCACCACGTAGTCAAACACGCGCATGGCCTCGTCCTCCCCCAGCTCCTTTGACTGGAACCCCTGGGCCCTCGCCGCGTGCGGCGGCTGGAACGAGACCACCAGGCGGGCCGTGCCGTACGGAGGGACGGCCCCCGCCAGCGGCGACACGCGCACCGCTGAGTCCGCCTCCTCGCGCGCTTTGGCCTGCAAGGGCCAGGCGCGATGAGTGGAGCGAGACGCCGGCGCCGTCACAGGGTGCCTGGTCATCGACGCACCAAAACGCATGCGGGCAAAACCGGGACCCAGGATCAGCAGCAGCAACGGTCAACCGTGCACTGACAGCAAAGCCGGCACCAGGCGATCAGGCCGATGCGCAACCTGCCGAGCATCCTCTAAGTTGGACACCACATGGATTGTCCCTCACCCGCACACGTGCCAGGCGCAGGAAGCTGGTGTGCGGGTCGTCCCCACTACCGCCGCCGCCACTGCCCGCAGGCCCAGAGCCGTCTGCGGCTCCCATTTCCGACGCAGGGCCAAAGGAAAGGTCAAAGCGCGCCTCGGACGGGCCGCCGTTGTTCAGCAGCAGCTGGCGTGTGCTGCGCTCCCCCATGTACATAGCTCCAAAGTCGACCTGGGTGCAGGAGGTGCCAGCATTGAGGGCAGCAGCTTGCTGGATCACATGGCATGGCACGCCCGCCCGGCAGTGAGGGCGGCAGAACACCACGCGCCGCGATCACACACCCGCAGGCTGCGGTCAACACCCCAGCAAAGCAAAAGTTCTCCAGTCAGGTAACCTCTGCGTATCGGCATGCATGCATGCAGCCGCTCGCAGGGACGCCAATGCATGCACCGCAGCATTCCCCGACACCGCTGAGCGCGAGCTATTGCCCAGGTCCGCGCACCGCCTTGACGCAGCCTCCTCCCTCTGACCGCAGCTCGTACGTGCACGCGACCACCGCCGCTCCGACTGGGCAACGCGCCGCCAGTTCTTTGTCCCACTGTCGCTCGCCAGCCGCACCGCCAGCGCCCTGCTGGCTAGCTGCTTCCTTGCTCACGTTGCCGCCTCCGCCGTTGCTGCCGGTGCCGCTCCCGTTGGTGCTGCCGCCGCCTCCGTGGGTGCCGATGCTGCCGGTGCCGTCGCTGCCGCCGTGTGCCCGGGCCATGTGAATCAAGAGCTCTCCAGACAAGGTGCCCGCATCAGGCACCGCCAGCACAGCCACCAATTCGACCGCAGCCCCGGCCTCCAGGCGCCCAGCAGCCGGCTCCAGCTTCAAAGGCACGCCCCTGCTCGGCGCAAGTTCGGCAGAACGGGCGCACTGATGCGCGGAGTAGCTGCTTGCCCAGGTGGAGGCACTGGCCCCAAGCAGTGCAGTAACAGCAACACTGGCAACACTGGTTGCTGCCGATGACGGCGAGCTTACCCTTCCACAAGCGCCCTCCAGTCTGCAGGCCGCGACCCCTCGTTTACCAGCCGCAGCCGGCGCAGTTGGCTGCTGCCAGCCTGCACCAGCCCAAACTCAAGCAGCCCCACACTGCCACTGGTGCTGGTACCGCCGCTGCTGGAGGCGCTCGCGCCGCCGCTCTGCAGGCGCAGGCGGGGATTTGGAGCCAGTGCCCGCAGCGGGACCTCCGTTTCGCCCGCATCCGACAGCACTGAAAGCCGGTCGAACGAGTCGCAGCCGGGCTCCAGGCCTCGCGTATCAAACACGACCTGCGCAGAGCCGCAGGCAGGCGTGCGGGTGTGCACACATGGCGTGTGCGCGCTGGGGCATCCAAATGCGCGTGGGCTTGCATGCGCAACGGTAAGCAGGAGGTTGCGCAAGCTCAACAGTGCAGTGCGACGTGTGCAGGTGCCGCTATGGGTTTGTGTGCGAGGATGGCTGGGGGCCTTGAAGGGTGGCGGCGTGGCATCACGGCACCACACCTCGAAAGTCGCCTCCATGCCCGGGGCCAGGCGCTCCGTCTGCAGTAGGCCGTGCACGGCAAAGCGCCTGCCCGCAGGTGGTCGGACGCGCACGCTGTGCGAGCGCTTGCCGTCGAGGTTCTGCGCCGGCGGGCGGATGGCCAGGGTGTCTGGCCAAGAAATGATTGAGTCTTGGGCCAGGCTTGACGACGGCCGGGGCTCTTAGGCAAATGGAAGGGTACAAGCCATAGACGCAGCCTCCGACGCCCGTGCTAGCAAGCATAGCGCCAAGCACACACACCTTGACACTGACAACAGCGCCGTGTTGTGGCACGCCTGGCTCGACATCCCGCAGCTCCACTGCCGCGGGGCTGACTTTGATGCCGACCCCCTTCATCTCTGCCCCTCCTTGTCTCCTAGGTCAGACCATCATACGGGCACTGTTGACTTTCGTGGTGATCTGCTGTCTGTGAGATCTGTCGGCATCTGATAAGTTCTATAAATAAATGTTAGAGTCTAGGCGAATAGTAGATGGCGCCGAGCTCTCCTGCAGCGTGAGCCCGCTGGATGATGCTTGCCCTCGTGCTGACGGCACTCGTCAATCAAGGCGCGAACTTTGGACGGGTGCCGACAGCAGCTCACAACTCCGAGGGCTATCTGCTCCGCATCTAAACCAAACTCTTACAGAAGGTCGCCAGCACGCTCGATCCTGTTGTTGCACACAGACGGCACGGCATCATTCATTAGAGGCGCTTGAACCGAGCGATTGGTTTGTTTGTGAGTCAAATCAACACACGCACACTGGGCGTTGCCCGCTCTCCGTTGGATTTGTTCCATCTCGCGCCGACGTTGGGCCACTGGCTCTAGGGGACGCCGTGCAGTACTTGGCAGCGCTTGGGAGAGAGCGGGTTTTATTATCCGCTTTTTCCACTGCCGCGCTGTGCGCCTCACCGAGGTGAGCATGCGTGCGCGCATGCGCCATTGTCGAGGGGACTGCCAGCTGGTGGAGCAGCGCCCTGCCTACTCTCATGCTGCCGGCAGCTATCTAGGAACATGCGTACGCAGCACGGACGCACGCATGCACATGCGCGCGCACATGAGCCGCGTGGCGCATGGGATCACTGCCTGACAACAGGCCATGCGATGCGTGCCCTCGACGCCTCTGTGACGCTCATCACTTGCTGACTTGCAACGGCAATGCACAACACTAGAAACACCACCACCAATCCAATCTACGTGCCCGTCCTGTTGCCGCGCAGCCAATAGCAGCTGCTGTTTGCGGCGGCGGCGGCGAGCAAGCGGCCAGCACTTCGGCACTCCTGCACAGTGCCATGGGCGCCTCTGTGCTGCTGAACGTGTACGACCTCGCGCCCTCCAACTCTTGGACGCTGTGGTGCGGCGTTGGCGTCCTGCACACAGGCGTGCAGGTTTATGACACAGAGTTTGCGTACGGCGGCCACGAGTACGACGTGTCCGGGATCTTTGCCACGAAGCCGCGAGAGGCGCCCGGCGCGGGTGCGCTCGTGCGCCGCCGTCCACCTGGCTGCCCTTGGGAGCGCAGGCAGCCTGGCGCAGGAGCATGCGGCGCCTGGCATGGTGCTAGGTGCTTGCACAAGGGCGTCGCTGCTGCTGCTTGGTGTGGGCCCTCACCACCGCTCGCCCTTCCTGGCTGTTGTCCTGTCGCGCACGCAGTTGTGTTTAGAGAAAGCATCTGCGTCGGGGAGACAGAGCTGACGCCGCAGCAGGTGCAGGCGCTCGTGCAGCACATGGGGCAGCACTACCGCGGCAGCGCCTACCATCTGCTGCAGACCAACTGTGAGGGCGACGCGGAGAAACCGGGCGCCCGCACTTGAGTGCCTCACCAGGGCCATCGTGATGTGCTGCGCAAGTTGTGCTCATGACACACACCCTGATGTCCTCATGTACGGCCAAAGCTTGGTGCCTGATGATGTGCTGTGGGTCCATCGCCACCCCAATATGCAGGCAACCATTTTGCATCGGACCTGTGCATGCAGCTGGTCGGCCGGCCGCTGCCCGCCTGGGTGAGGAGACGCTTGCTGTGCGGGTTCAATGCCAGCCTTAGGCGCTCCCCCCCCCCGCCCCCCGACTACTGTTCTGCTGGATGCTGCTGTGCATTCGCGACGCTCGCCGCCTAGCCCACTGCCGCGCACTAGCTGTTTCGCCCATCCCACCTATGCTCGCATGCTCGCCTGCAGATCAACCGACTGGCTGGCCTCGCGGTCGCGCTGCATTGCCTGCTGCCTCAGACCTGGGTGCCGCCGCTGCATACTCCCAGCATGTCGCCGGACGACGAGCCTCAAGGTGGGCCTCTTGTCATTGCACATTCAGAATGGTCCCTGCAGCCGTTGCTGCAAATGTACGGGTCCAGACCACATCTGCTCATCTGCCCGTCTCACGTAATAGCTCATCGCGGCATCCGGATCAGGCGCCCGCCTGGCAGCCGCGGCACGCACCACTGCCCAAACCCCCTGACCCTGCTCGTCTCTCCCTCCCCGTGGTGGTGCAGTTGTGGTGACTGGTCGCTCGCATCCACGGCTGGCGGAGCGCCAGGCCCTGCTGCAGCCGACTGGCCCTGCATTGGGCGGCTTTTTCCAACCGCCGCGACCCATATTTGCAACTGACCGCCGGGGGTGAGGGCGCTGCACGCACCGCAAACGTTAGGGTGTCAGCCAACGTGCGGGCTTTGTTGGGTGACCGACAGAGAGGCATCTCTTCTGCAGGCACCACAACCCGTGCCTGCACCTCTTTGCAGCTGCGGCACGAGCGTGGGCGGCACCCTGCTTCAACTCAGCGCGCCCTCGTGCGCAGCTTTACATCGTTGTTGAAATGCAATCCTCAGCTGCTCCCTCAGCTGGTGCACCTTTCAAGGCGTCGCGCAAAGACTTTCCGAAGTGACCCCTGGGGTCGAGCCTGGGGGCCACATGGGGTACGCCCAATGCATTGAGTGCAACATGCTCTGGCGTCTTCCTGCTCCGCTTCCCTGACATTGACTTTGTTTACAGGCCGCGGCCCGTTGGCTGCAAATGGCCCTCCTCCACACGTGCAAAGCACCTTCAGCACTGGTTAAAGGCGCCGGCAGGCCCGCAGGCTCTGACCCATTCTCCTTCACACCGCTCGTTCTGGGCGGCACAGATCCTGCCCATGGCTGCTGCCGAGGCAGGCAAGAGGCGATTTACGACGGGCATCATCAGGCAGTTTCTACAATGCGGACAGGGGGCGCCATCGCCCCTGCTTGCAATCGAACCCGGGCCCTGGCAGTGTTTGCCATGTTTCTGTCCTGTTGTAGAAAGTTTTGCGGCCGCAGCAGCCGCCCTTGCGATGGCTGCAACGAGTGGCATGCTGATCGCTTGCCAGGCATCAGCTTGTCACTTATTGATTGCATTTTTCGCACAATCGCCTGAGCCCCCCAATGCTCCATTCAATAAGCATGGCAGCTGCTGCCGCGGCCGTCGTGCAGCCGTCCTTGCTCTGCCCCGGGCGCTCCTGGGTGCCCCCCCAACCTTGTCCCTGGACGGCATATCGCCGGTTCCTTATTGCTGCCGCTCGCCGCCCGATGCACGATCACAAAGACATTGTGAGACCACATTTGAGTGGCCGTACAACGGCGCGCCGCTGCCGGCACCACCCTGCTCTCCAGCCGGCATCAGGGAAGCCCAGCCTTGCAGCGACCAGAGCGTGTTGGAACAGGGCTGTTGTAATTCAAATGCTGCAACCTGGGCACTGATTCAATGGGCATATTCAGCGGGCGTGGGAGGGGTGCGTTGAAGCGCTATGGAGAGGGGGGGTGTTAGCCAAGCTTGCCGGACAGGGTGGTGACGCGCAACCGACCAGCTGCTCTGCACGAGCCCTCGCGCAGCTGAACATCTCAAGCTGGCCCGGCGCTGCTGCATGTGTGAGGTTGTCCAGGCGCCACATAGCTCAAGCCTGAATTGCAGTGACGGATAGAGTGAAAAAATCTTCTGACAAGGGCGCAGGCGCTTGCGATCCAAGTGCTGCAATTTGGGGGGCAGCGGGGGCCACACAACACGGAGGCCATACACGTACATAAAGTGCACTGCAGAGCTTGTCGAGCACTTGCGTGCAAGCAGAGCGATGCCGCTCGGCGTAACAGCTCGGCCTGGGACCGCCGGCGCTCCAGGTAAGCATCGCAACACAGCTGGACAACCCAGGTGTGTTGCGCGTTGCAAGGCCGTGCCAAATATGCGATCCAACTGGTTCATTATGCCAGGGGCGAAAGGGAGCACGTTAACTTGCAGATGCCTGGGAGAGCCGCGGTGACCCACGCGCGAGAGCTCCCACGCGCGCGTTTGCACCGTTCAAACATTTGTTGGTAACACCTTGGTGATTAGCTAGCAAAGTAAAAGAAACCACTGAACAGCGACGCCGCAAGAGCTTGGCGCCCGGAGGGTGACTTCAAGGAGGACAGCCCCTGCAGCGGGGCAGTGGGCAGCGCGAGTGGCGCCACGAGGAAATTTAAGGGTCCTGATTGCTTCTGGTGAGCGATAGGGCCGGCCGTGGAGCGCCTAGCGTCCCAGGAGGCTGCGGTGACAGTGGAGCGCCGAGCGGGGTTGGCAGCGCTCCTGGGACCAATTTATCCAGCTTTCAGACAACATAAAACCGCGCCGTCGTCGTTGGCTCCGCGTTCCTGGGGCAGCTGTGCGCAGCCCGGCTTGAGGCGAGAGCAGCCCGCGACAGACACGGAGAGAGGTGGCTCCTGGGCAGCATTAGGTCTCCGACGCGGAGTTTTTCGACCTTTTGGTTCAGTTAGCGACGTTAGGTGCCCACATGGGCCGGGCAGCCCGCGGCGCTCCCTGCACCCAGCGTCACCGCATGCCGTGTGGGCGCCCTGCACGGCCCTCCAGTGGCCTCACAGCAAGTGCCCTGCCGCCGCGGCCGCTCCGCACGCGCGCCCCCTTCGCCGCACAGGCCGGGACCCTGTCATGGCGAAAACAAAGCTAGGGGTCGGGTGGGACGGCACCGGCGGCGCGCGGCTCGGGCTGCAGCGACCGCTGGACGACGACCAGATGTTCTATTCCATTAAGGGCCAGTTTTCAGGGGTGAGTGTGCTGCGTGCAGCCTGGTCAGAGGCGGAATCGTACGCGGATGCCGCATGCGGCGGCAGCAGGGGGCACACGTGCGGCGCGGCGCAGGAGGCACGGGGTGCAGCCGTGCCGCCGAGCCCGCCCGACGGCAGTGGCGGACGAAGTAGCGCCGGCGCGAGCGACCGAGGGGGCGCGCCGGCGCGAGCGCCCCAGCCGCCTCTGCCTCATCAGCACATTATGGGCCCCGGCAGAGTGCCATGTCACCCGCAAGTCTCTTGCCCCCTATTGCCGACGGCCTTGGCGCCCCTCCCTCAAATAAAACACTCACACACATTGATGCTCGTGCGCGTGCGTGCGCACAGGCCACCGTGCTGCTGACGGGCGCCTCTGGCTACATCGGCAGCGTGGTGCTGGAGCAGCTGCTGCGCACCACGGACGTCGGCGCGGTGTACCTGCTGCTGCGAGGGCGGCGGGGGGCGGACCCCTCGGAGCGCGTGCGGACGCTCCTGCAGAGCAGCCTCTTCCACATGGTGCGCGCTCGGGCGCGCGCCCCTGAGCTCGCGGCCGCGCACAAGCTTACGGGCACATGTATGCTCGTGACAGCGGCAGACTCACTGGGCCCAAGCCCAGGGACGGCCAAGACGCGTGCAGGCGGCCGAGATGCGCGCTTTCTGGACAACGGCGGCATGCCTGTGCGGCCGTCCAGCGGCCTCGCGCTGCCCATCCCGCCCGCCCGCCATCGGGCCGCGCACCCCTTGCCCAACCTCCCGCCGCTGTCCCCACCCCTCCGCCGCAGGTCCGCGACAGCCGCGCGACCGTGGGCAAGGTGAAGGCCGTGCAGGGCGACATCCAGCTGCCGGGCATCGGCCTGTCTCAGTCAGACCGCGCGCGCCTGATGCGCAGCGTTGACGTCATCATCCACTGCGCCGCGGACATCAGGCTCGAGCCGACGATCCAGGAGACGCTGCAGGTGAGCACGCACACCCTTGCCCCCCACGCCGTGCTGGGCTCTTCATGCTGCGCTTTGGCTCAGGGCAAGGTCATGCTGTTGTGCACGGTTGGGTCGCGCGGCTGCTGAAAGAGGCGGGGCTGCTGGGTTCATCGCTGTCTGTCCCGGCGGCGCTCAGTGGCGCAGGCGGCCGCCGCTCGACGCAGCGCCTTGGCTGACCGGCGCGCCGCCCTCTTTTTAACCTCCTCAGGCCAACTTTGAGGGCACGCGCGCGATCCTGGAGCTGGCCGCCTCGTGCGCGCACCTGCGCGCGCTGGTCCACGTCAGCAGCTGCTTCGTCAACGTCAACCGGCCGCGCAGCAGCACCGTGGCGGAGCAGCTCTACCCGCTGCGCTTTGGGGAGCAGGTGGGCGCCGCGGCCGGCCTGGCCGATGGCGCTGTTATGCGGGTGCAGGGAGAAGCGCCTGAGTCGCGGCTCCCTGCGCTGGACTCGGCTCCTCAGCCCGCGCTTCAAACCTCGGCTCCTCACACCTTGGCTCCTCGAACCCTTGCCCTGGAAGTCTGTGCCGCATGGTTTGCCGCCCTCATGCGTCCCGCCTCGCCCCGGGCCCTGTGTTCACTGCTGCCGCCGCCCGCCATCCGCCCCACGCTCCCCTGCATCCCAGGTGGTTGATGCGGAGGACATAGCCGCGGAGCTCATGAGCCTGCCGTCTGGGGACGCCGACATGCGGGCCAACGTGTACATGAAGCGGTGGAGGTTCCCAAACACGTACACACTGGGGAAGCACCTCACAGAGCACCTGGTCGCAAAGTACCAGGTGGGCAGCCGCGGGGCAGTTTCCACGGGCGTCGCGGACGCACGCGGCGCTTCAGAGGGTGGTGTTCTGTTTTGGGGGGCGGAGCGTGCTCGTCCGTGCTCATGTGCGTGTAGCGGACAGGGGCATCGGGCAACCCGCCTGCTTCTGATGCGGCCGCTCGCCCAGCCGGCTCCATCCCACCCAACCACCTCTCGCTCCCCCCCTTCCCTCACCTCACAACCCCTCAGTCGCGGCTGCAGCTGCCGGTGGCCATCGTGCGCCCCTCCCTTGTCAGCGCCATCGCCGGCGCGCCCTACCCGGGCTACGCTGGCAACTGGGCCGGCTGCATCGGCGCCGGCGCGGCCATGGCGATAGGGCTGTTCGACTGCCTGGGGTCTGTCGCGTCGCAGCCGCTCGGGGTGTGGGACATCGTGCCGGCCGACCTGGTGGGCTCGGTCATCATCTCCTCGGCTGCCGCAGTCGCCTCGGGCGTGGCCAGCAGCATATGCCGTGCCACAGGGTCCGGCATGCCCTACCGGTCCCCGTCGCGCGGCTGGGCGGCGCTGCCGAGCACGCACCGGACAGTGGAGCGCGCCGCGCTCGACTTCGTCGGCGGCGCCGGGCGGTCGCTGCTGGTGAGGCCGGGAAAGGCCTATCCGCCGAGCGTGACGCTGAGCGACGA
>NW_014013101.1:24988-25519 GCF_000611645.1 Monoraphidium neglectum | reverse complement strand
GGGTGGGGCGGGGTGTCTGGAATGGGGGAGGAGTGAGGAGCAGTTTCAGCAATGAGTGGGATTGCCAACCCGCTTGGTACCATCCACCAGACTGCCCTTTGGATGGCCACGGAATAGTGCTGCTGTGCACACCAACCTGTGATGCTGCTGGAGGGATGCGAGCGATCGGCATTGCTTGATGCACACATCCCGCTGCACCGCATGCATGAGGCGACGACAGAGCCTTGCGCCGTCCTTTCTTGCATCAAGCGCACGCACGCATCCCATGTGTGAGTGCGCAACACAAACACATGCACGCACGCACGCACGCACTCTCGCTCACATACAAACATTCTCTCGTTCAAGCGCGCTGACACGCATGCGTTGCACGCGCACTCGCCGACACGTGCAGGACCTCCCACACCACTCACCAGTGACGGGATCGATCTCGCACGCTGCTGACATGGCGATCATGCCAGGGAAGCAGCGCGATGAGTCACCGGTGACGTACATGAGCAGGTCGTAGCCCTCTGAGGGTTGAGGGTGCGGGGG
>NW_014013101.1:0-24424 GCF_000611645.1 Monoraphidium neglectum | reverse complement strand
GGGGGGGGGGGGGGGGGGGGGGCAGGCAAGGCAGGTTCAACTGAGGACGGGCTTGGAATTGAATGGCGTGGGGCAGTGCATGAGCGCGAGGTGCGGAAGACGAAGGGGCAAAGAGGCGGTTCAGGCGCCGCGAGACTTTGTGCTGACCCTGCAGCTGCCAAGGCAGCCAGGGAGTCGTTTGGCTGCCTAGCCAGTCGTGCGCACAGGGTGCGAGCCCTCTGCGGCTGCACCCAAGATTCGGCGCTCGCAGGCACCAGTAAGCGGGGCTCACCCTTGGCCGGGTCTGGGGCTGCGCCCGGGATCGACGCCAGGCAGCTCTGCCGCCCGTCAAACGGCCGCGGCGCCTCCTGCGGCGCCGCGCCCTTCGCCTTGACGCGCACAAACTTGCGGATGGCCGCGATGGCGGTGGGGATGATCTCGTTCGTTATCCGCGCGGCAGGCTTTGGGGGGACGCCGTCGAGCTGGAACACGGGCCGGATGCGGATCGGCGCCGCAGCCGCCGCCGGCGCAGCGGCCAGCCGCCGGCTGGCGGCGCCGGCCTGAGCTGCCGGGGCGCCGCCGCGCTGGCTGCCCTGGTGCAGCAGCTGGGCGAGCCTCGCCGCCTTGGCGCGCGCCACCAGCTGATCCAGCCCCTCTTCCTGCGCCGCAGCCGCGCTTGCGTCCCGGCCGCCGCCGCCGTCGCGCTCATTTGGTGACGCTGCCTGCGCCCGAAAGGGCAGACCCGCCGCCTGTGCGGCGTGCGCGGACGCAGCGGGGCCCTCCAGCGCCTCGATCAGTGCCAGGCGGTGGGCCAGGAGGAGGGCGTTCTGGGCTACGACATCGGGGTGGTGGTGGCTGCAGGCTGGGGCCGGGGCGGTTTGGGGGGAGGGGGAGCCCATGTCAGTCATCGGGCAGCGGTGGCAGGGTGGGGGCGAGGAGCGTTGCTTATCGTTGTTGCCTTTGGTGCAGCAAAATGACATAAGCAGAACATGGACGTAATGATGCACGGCGCTGCTGTGAAGTACATGTAAGCCAAGCGCGCAGCTGAATGGTGCTGCTCTCGGATACCCATGGAAGCCATGACCCTTGCCCCACCCAACCCCAGCGCGGGAAGGAGGAGGGGCGCGCCGTCCCCCCTCGAGCTCTAGTGACGAAGCCTCCACCTTAACGCACCTAATGAATCATGCTCGTGCGCAGCTGTGTGCAGATTACAGCAGCTGGCGAGCACGGCGAGCAGCAGCACGCGCCCCAGCTTGCTGCACTGCATCCTGTCTGCCGTGGGCGCGCAATAAGCGCCAGGCAGGGCTCAGGTGCTGTCTGCAGGTGTGAAAGCTCCCCCCTTTGCACGACCTACGCGATATTATCTTCTTTCCTGCCCGCAATCACTGTTTGTCACCCAGGCTGAGATCGTTGCAACCAAAATGGTGCCCGAAATAGCCAGGGCCACACGCTATCGTGCCTACAACGTGATTAAATAAATGTTGTGCTTCAGTAGCGGGCGTCAATGCTGGCTCTTGCAGTTGGAAGGCAGCTGGCAGTCAGAAGCCTGAGTCTGTCTCACTGCAGTGACAACGGCAGTGACCTGGAGCAACCGAAGAGCTCTTCACGCGGGACGCTGCGTCAGCTGATTTTATGTATTGGTATCTGCTGTGATCTACATGCTGCGCCATGCCGACCATGGCATTGTGCTCTGTTCACGATGCTCGTTCTTACTCTGCTCAAGCTGTCAACATGCTTTGGCGGGCCCCCCAGGCGACTCACAAAACAAGCACATGGTTGCACAGAGTGCACAGTCTGTGCGAGTGTTTGATTGACATGAACGTAGCAAGCCAGGGTATGTAGGAGGCATAGTAGCCTTCAGAGGATATTCAGGAGAGGTACATGCAACATCTGGGTTGCAACGCACGCTTGGCTGCCGCTTGACCAGCTACCATGCGGACCCAGATCCCTTCGTTGGGAGTGCACACCCAGCCGCTTGCAAACGAGCAAAAGAGGCAACACAGACAGACTTAAGGCGTCGGTCAAATCAAACTCAGCGCACGCACTTGCGAGCTTGTACGGGGCTTACACCCGCGCCACAAACACCTTGCCCTCCCCGACTCTATCTGTGCTGCCTTGCACCCTCTGTCAGCTGATCATGCTCACACGCCAATGATTCAAACCTTCGTGTGTGGCCGCCCTCTGAACCCCTTAAGTGCCTCCCCAAATCCTTCCCAAGCTTTGCGCGCTGCACCTCATTGCCAACTGCCGGGTTGCTGCAGTGGCGTTGTCGCTTGCTACGATTCTGAGGCCAGGTGCTGCACTTGTTGGGACTGCGCTCTCACGTGCACCGGTACGATGTCGAATTATCACAACAGGTGCAGCAAGAGGGCAGATGGACACAAGGGTCAATGTGGGCGGGCAACACAGATGGAACCTGCCGCCTAGCCAAGGGCACACCCAGGGGCACACCCAGCGGCGGGGCAAGCCCAAATGGCTTGAGGTTTGTGAGCCTGGCCTACAACCCCATGAAAGGGTGTGCCTCCTCGTCAATCTTTGTGTACGCATAAGACTCCCCCAAAACAAGTCGACAGCGGGCGGGGGTTGCAGTGTTGGCGGAGCGCAATCGTGCTCCGCCCGTGTCTTGAGAGCCCGGGCATTTCGGCGGACGCCTGGCTACCGAGGGCGTGCGTCCCGGGGCCCGCCCCAACTCACTGCCAGTAATGCGCTGTCATCTGGTGGGCCCCGAACCATCAACCATGGGCCGGCGGGGGTGGAGAGTCCCGGTGCCCTCCCGAGTGGCAGTTCGACGGCGTGCAAGTGCGAACCGGCCCGCTGCTGCGGGATGATGGCGGAACAGACAGTGCGGACCAAACGCCCTACTGCGAGAGCTCTGGTGCACAAACCTGCCCCACGCGGCCGGCAGAGCACCCTCGTGGGCAAGGTGGTGAAGCAGCGAGCTGTGCCGGCCCGTAGCCGGGCCCGGCCCACGTGCCGCTTGCGCCGGCGGCCCCACACCAGAGGTCGAGCGTTGCCGGGCAGCGCCTGGGAGCACAATCGAAGCGTACAACACAGCCGGTGGTGACTAAGCAGCCGCGTCGCAAGGTGAACACGCCTCTCTTGATCCGCAAGCAGCTACCTCGTCCTGCCTAACCCAGTGCGTTGTGCCTGCGACACAGCCACACGGGCGCGTGGCCGACGGGCAGCAGGGCGCACTCCCCCCCCCCCGCCCCAGCAGTGACCGCGAGGCGTGATCCCAAACAGTGCAGGTGTGGCCCGCGGGTGCAGCAAGAGAAGAAGCCTGATGAGCTTCGGGACCGGGCGTTTCGCAAAGTGCACGATCGCCGTCAATCCGTTGTCACGGCACCAGGCGCGAGATCAGAGTGGCAAGGAGGCGAGCGATTTTGTTTGCATCATGGCAACGAATTTCATGCCCTTGACATCGGGCGCGCATCCATCCATCAAGTGCAATGGCGTCCGCGACATCACTGCACGGCGTTCAAGCAGTTCTGGGCATGAGAAAGGCACCCTGTGTTGCCGGCACAAGTGAGACGCATCCGCCGTTGAAAAGTATCCACGCTGCGCACCACCACGCAAAAGAAACGCGGTACAAGCGCAAACGGAGCGTCGGGCGCCGCACCCTCCCGGCACGAGCGGTGGGCCCTTGAAAGCCGCCGCAGCACACGGCCACAGCGCGCAGCCTTCGGAAGCGGCCTCCGCACGCGTGCAGCGGCGGCTCGCTCACACGTGCACGAGGTGCTCGCAGCGCGCGACGCCGGCCGCGTGCGGCGAGGGCGGCGCCGCGGAGCCGTCGGATGCCGCGCGGCCCTGGGCCCCCGACGCCGGCCCTCCCTGCTCCGCGCTGTCTGCCATGGCTGACAGCCGCGCAGACAGGGCGCGCAGGCCCCCCACAGACAGCAGGGTGGACAGGTCCTGAGCCAGCGCGTCCACAGAGCCGCCCCCGCCGCCCCCGCCCGCGCCGCGCGCGTCCGCCTGCTGGAGCAGCGCCGCGGCGGCGGCCGGCATCCCTTGCGGGCACGCGGCCGCGGCCGCGACCGCGTCGCCGCCCGCTTTCCCGTGGGGCGAGCCGGGGCCGCTGCGGGGTGCTGTTGTGCCGGCGCCCAGCGCGGGTCCGCTCTGCAGGCCGAGCATAATGCCGTGGAGCGGGCCCCCCGCTGAGGCGCTGCTGGCCGCAGACGAGGAGGCGCTGGCAGAGGTGGCGCCGGCCGTCGAGCCCGGCGCAGGCAGCAGGCCGCCCGTCGCGGCCACCGCGCTCGTGACGCCGGCGCGGCGCGACCCGGCCTTCGCCATGGGCGACCCCGTCGCTGCGGCCAGGGCGGCAGCCGCAGCTCCGCTACGGCTGTGGGGAGAGGTGGGAGGGGGGGAGGGTGCGGGGCTCCAAGACTCAAACCCCGCAAACATGCTGCCGCTCCTACTGCATGCTTGTTGCTGCTGCTGCGGCGGCGGCTGCTGCTGCTGCTGCTGCTGCTCCAGTGGCTGCTGCTGCTGTGCAACCGCAGCGGCGACGGCCGCTGCGGCCGCCTGTTGGTGTTGCTGCTGCTGCTCAATCAGCTGCTGCTGCTGCTGCTGTTGTTGCTGCAGCTGCTCCAGGTGCTGCGCCTGAACCGCCGCGGCGGCCGCCGCCGCGCCCGGGAGCGCCACGCCGTCCCCGTCCCACAGGCTGAACGACAGGATCGCGTCAGCCTCCTCCCCCGGCTGCGGCAGCGCCCCGCTGCCCTGCACCGACAGCGCCGCGGCCGCCGCATGGCCCGCCTGCCCCACCAGCTGGCTGTCATGCCACACGACGGCGCCGTTGCCCTGGTGGGCCAGCTGCAGCGGCGGGCTGGGCGTGGCCGAGCGCAACGCATTGACGCTGGCGTACGACAGGTTGCTGGCGCCGCTCTGCGCGGGGGACGAGCTCAGCACGGCCACACTCCCCCCGCCGGCCGCTCCGATGCCCGCGCCGACGCCGGCGATGCCGTTGATGGGCCCGAGCCCCATGCCGTTGCTGGTGCCCACGGGCGCCATGCCGTTGCCGACTGCGTGGTGGTGCTGTTGGTGGTGGTGGTGCTGCTGCTGCGGCATGTGGCCCGCCTGCATCAGCGGCTGCATCGGCGCGCTCACCCCCAGGGGCGCCGACCACTGCAGCGCCGCCACCTGGGCGTGCATGCCCATGCCTGCGTGCTGCACCATCCCGTGGTGGCCGCCCAGGCCCATCGGAGCAAACTGCATCCCCTGGTTGGGCGAGAACATCACGCCCGATGCCGGATCGATGGCCGGGATCACCATGGCCGTCGCCCCGGGCCGCCCGCGCCGCCCGCCGCCGTTGTGGTGGGCGGCGCCGCGGCTGGGGCGGCCTCCGCCGGGCAGGGTGCTGGGGTCTGACGAGCCCTCTGGCAGGGGGCGGCGCTCCTCGTCGGCGTGTGCAAAGAAGCAGATGGCGCGGTTGCAGTTGGGGCCCTGCTCACAGATGCAGGTGCGGAACCTGTGGTGGTGGGGGCAAAGGGCGGGGCGGGGGCGAGGCGACGCGGGCAGGGGAGGGAGTCAGCCGAAGGCACGGACGCTGGTGAAAGCATACATAGGCCGTACCCGCGGGCTGTTGTTGTCCCAGGATCGGCTGCCAAACAAGGAGCAGGGAGGCAGGGGTAAGAGGCCAGGGAAGATGGGCAGGGGGCGCCTGGCCGCCCGCCCGTTGCGTTGTTGCGGCGAGCGATGTGCCCATCACTGAAGTTAGCCATGTGGCAGGTGCTTTGGTGGGTCGTGCAATCCGTTCCAACAAGTGCAGGGCGAACCGCGCGTCATCCGCACGCCGGCTCCACTCCCCCGGTGCCCGCAATTCACCCCCAGTGGGCGGGCAGTGCAACCCCCACCTGTCGGGGTGCAGCCAGAATTCGAAGAGCGAGTGCGTGCAGGGGCACTCGTCCCCTCGGGGGCACAGCAGTTTCTGGCAGGATGGAGGGGCGAGAGGGGCGTGGGTCACCAGGGGCACGCAGGGGGAAGCAGCTACGCGGCGCCGCGCCCCAGGCAGTCCAGAGGGCGCGCCGCCCGCGCTGCAGCGAGCAGATCCCCGCATAATCGCCACGCACAGGCAAGGCCGCGGGCCGCCTCGTAGCGCCCTCCCTGGCCTGGGCTCACCGCGCGCGCCTCTGGGCACTGAACCGGGTCGTACTTTGAGGGGTGCCGCCGCCGCGCCTTCTCCCCGCGGTGAGCATACCTGCGGACCGGTGCGCGGCGCGAGGAGGGGTGAGCCCAAAGGGGTGTGGGCGCGCTTCTGATGCGCCAGCCCCAGCGCCAGCGGGCGGCCAGTAGCGGCTCGCGTCACCAGAGCGCGTGCTGTCCCCGTTGGTTGCAAACCCTCTACGTCCTGTGAATGCACCCTTCGCCGTCCGCAGCCCGCTCACAGGCACTGCTCCCAGTCGTGGGGGTCGCGCCGGGGGCAAAGGTCGATCTGTGGCCGGAACGGGTGGAACGGCGTCTAGTTAGCGCACCGCTCCTGCGCACCGCTGCCGCACGCCGCGCTGCGGTACGCCCCGCCCAGGCGCCGCTCCAGCTTGCCGCGCACGCGTTTGGGCAGCCGCGTTGCTGTCGTGGGCTGCGCGGCCCAACCCCTGCGGCCTTGCTGGCCGCCGCCCTGTCCCGCTCCCCACCTTGAAGTGGTAGAGCCAGAACTCGTCATCCACAGCTTTGCTCCTGCAAGCCATGAAACGGCAGCAGAACTCGGAAACGGCGTAACGGCGGCGGCGGCGCGGCGCCGCCGCCGCGGCGGCGTGTGCGGGGCCCCCGCCTGCTTTGGGCCCAGGGCAAGGCCGCACGTCATGCCCCGCCTGTCAGCTCTGGCGGCGCCCCGACTCCCCGCTGCATGACCCCCTGTCCCTCCCCGCCCACCCGGGCGTGCCGCGCGCTGCTCACTTGTCCAGGCGCGTGGTGCGGCCCCCGCAGGCCGGCCCCGCCAGGTCGGCGAGCGACATTGGTGCCGACGCCTTGGTGGGGCACGCCGCCATGGCCCCCGCCGCCGCCTGCCGGTCCATCATGGGGCCGCGATGCACCGGCGTTTGCGCCGGAGCAGACTGGGGGTCGATCGCCAGCGCAAGCTGCGGCTGTAGAGCGACGTAGGGGCGGGCTGCCTGGGGTGATGCGCCGTCGAGCTCGGGACGGCGATGGGCGCCCCCCGATGGGCACAAGCGGCGCGACAAGACGAACGGCTGTTGGAGCCGCACAGAACCGACCAACAGCCTCTCAGTAGCGAGTCCGTGGGCAGGGGCGAGGCAAAAGGCGCAGTCAGCCCACCGGGCCCAAAATGTCGCCTCTCACACTATTGCTGCGTGGGTTATCCAAGCGACTGTCTGGGACGACTGACAAGCAGCTTTGATCCGCGCCGTCAATATGAGGCTGAAATTGGAGAGATTGCTCGCAGCACGCGTAGCAAGCGAGAAGCTCACCTTTCCCTCGCCACCCCTGAAGCTCCCTGGGCGGACCGTGGTAAAAATCGCAGTACTACCTGTCCTATGCCGTTATTTCGTTCCTGTCACTCCTTGCATGCCTGTCGCATGCCAAGGCGCTCGTCGCCATAGGAGCTTGTCGGTCAACTAGACTGACAGACCAGCCTTGGTCTTGCGGGTCGCAGACAGTTCCTCGTGTCATGTCTGTGTTGTTAGGGCTTGTTAATGGATGATTGCATGTGCGTGTGCGTGTGCGTGTGCATGTGCATGTGAACACACATATTAGCCGGTCGCCCGACGATTCTGTGCTGCTGCCCCCCTGCATAGGGTGGTGGTGGCATGCATGTGTATGCACATGCACAGGCACAGTGACGACTGATCGGCCCAGCTAGCGGGTCGTCCTCTTTGCCTTTTGTGAACACTACCTGCACGGGCCTTACATGCTGGTCTGCAGTGCTGCACGCCTCGTTGCCATACAGCTGCTGGTGCTGCCGAGCACGCCCAAAGATTATGGACTGTTGCTAACGACCCTGTATCATGCCGCAGCCTTTCACATGTCACACGGCAGACTTGCTCCTGGACCGCGTGGGCGGCAAGGCAGGCAGGCTGGGTTGAAGCCCTGACTGCAGTGTTGTTGTCAGCATTTTTTGAGAGTGGCAGTGGCCATGCCGTAACCCCCTAGTAGCATGGTTTTGACGGACCACAGGGTGCAAAGCACGCAGGCAGTTGCGCTGGACAGGCGCTCACGCTTGGACATGCCCCCCCCCGTGGGGACGCTGCGGCACAATGGAGTTGCGCCGGAGATGTCGACAGTTCGCTCGTCATTGTGGGTCGGGTGCGTGTGGACCCAAAATAAGCAACCATCACGCAATCACCATTGGCCTGCCTTGCCAGTGCTGCCTGCACACGGCCGTGTGAAACTGGGTCTTGGTGAGGCCAAACGTCAAGTGCAACCTCCCGTCATTCCCATAGCCTGCGATGTTGCTTTTGAACATATTATGATGAAGCTATGGCATGTACCGGTGCGTTTGCTTGCACATCTCATTGTGCGCTTTGGCGGGCGTGGGTGCACACAGTCCCTGTGACACTGATTGTCAATTTGAATGGAATTAAACTCAAAGCAAAAGCCTCCTTATACAGTGATTTCGGCCTGCACAACACATAATCCAGCTAGCATCCTAGCTGGCGCTGAGTAACTTATCTATCTATCTGGCGCTGGGCTGTTTGCGCATGCAGCCCTCATCATGAGGGCTGCGTGCGCAAAAAGCATTATGCACAAGACGGTTGTGACCTGGTGTGTTCACGTGTCTGATACGGACATTGCCTGTGACCTGCCGAATCCGACAAATAGTGAAATTGCATCAACATAAGGTTTGGGAGCTGACAGTAGGCATGTCTAAACGTCAGCCTGTGCAGCAGTGCAAAGCGAGGCCTTGAGCATGCAACTTATGCATGATGCTCTTCCCGTTCCGACGCTTGCAGCCTGCATGGATGGCAAAAAGTATGTTGTGAGTTTCAGCACACCTTGTTAATGGTGCGCCTGGCCCTGCGCCTTGCCTGTGCATAAATGACGCGACTATCAAGGAGCAATGAGTGCACTACCTTACATACATTCCCGACGTCACGCGCACCCTAAGTCTCTAAAGCATTGTAGTAGTATGTATATAGGGGGACTACCATACTGTCACCCGGTGGGGCGCACACGCATGGCACGCACACCCACACATGTCAAGACTCAAAGCTTAAAATCTTTAGTATTAAGCCGTTCACGAGGCCCACATATTAGCATCTACGCTCGGTGCAGCCGTGCCGTCGTTCACTCGTTCTGTCCTTCGAAACCTCCCGCCAGCGGTCGCCCTCCGCCCTCAATTTTGCTTGTAGGACGCCAAACTCATGAATAAATCTCAGATTTTTTTAATCACGCGTTCATCATAGCTACACAACAAGAGAACTTGAGACACGGACAGCAGCCGAGATGGCGCGGGGAGCTCAGGCCGTCGCCTTTCTCACGCTGGCTGCGCTGTTAACACATCATGTGAGCAACAATAACGTTTTAGCGATGCGTGCATGGTGCAGGGCCTGCATCGCCTGCCCAACGCGGGCAGCATCGAATGTGTGTGATGGTGTCCAGCCTCTCCAACACTGCAAGAACAAGAGCGCGCATCGCCTGACGCGCTCTGCAGGTTGCTTTTGCAGGTGTACCCATCAGCATTAACAAGGGCCAGGGCATGGGAGTCCCCGCAACAGGCGTCAGCCTGACCAACTTGCTGTCCAGGGCGTTCAAGCCCAGCTTCAGCCAGCCGCCGCTAGAGGTGGCGGTGCCGACAATCCAATGGCAGCCGGTGACCGTGATGACACCCACAGTGCAGGTCTACAAGATGGGTGAGCACTTAGACTCACGCATAATGGGTGGGATTTGGGACTTGGGGCCGTACAGGTAGGGCGGGGCCTGGTGGGAGGCGTACCTTGAGTAATGGAGGAAAGTGGCTGACTATCCTAGCCCATGCACGCAGGCTTCTGCGTGCCGCGTACACAATACAGTGTGCAGCCGGCGGACCCGGTGGACTGTCCTCCACAGACGTACATGCAGCAGCAAAATGGTCAGACTGTCTGGTGAGCAGGGCTGCGTACGGGAGGTCGGCATGCACACGAAACAGCTGAACATGCATGACCACAGCACGAAGTCGCCAATGATTCTGAGCATGTTGCATGCGTTGTTTGCCACTGCACATGTACCCGCAGTGCGCGCACAGACTGTGCAGGGCCAGTTGGAAAGGCAGTGCAGCCGGCGGCAGAGCAGCAGAAAACAACCTTTCTAGGCAACATTTATTTTGCCCTTCAAAAGTCTATGCCTCAGGTGAGATGGAGGGGATGTCAATGTGGTAAGCCAAGCCAGAAGGAGGAGTTGAGTGTTGCATTGAGTCTGTATGGGTGATTGTGCAAGTTGATTTTGTTAATAGCTCGTGCCCCATCGGCCCTCGCTTGCAGACATGGGGAGGCACGCAAGCTGCAATCTGCAGCACCATTTTTGTCAAGCCCATCATGCAGTGCCCCCAGAACTGCATATCCGACGCCAGGTAAGCATCGCTGATGAAGGGGTCTCTAGAGGGTTTATACACGACAAACGCAATCCAGTCTGGCGTTTTCAACGACACTTTTGGTTTTTCACAACACACACAACGCACACGATTTGCATGGCGCATGCGTGCTCATGCGTGTGCAATCAATCATCCCTGTTGTTGCAGGCAAGGGCAAGACCAGTGCCTGTGCGATGCAGGGCTCATGGGTTGCCCATTCAACTATGCCAGTTGTGGCTGCACGGTGAGTTCGTAAAAGCGAGGTGATGTTAGTCATGACTTGATGCACCAGAGTTAGGAGCTGAAAGTTTGTCATCAATCCTCTGATGCTGCACACAGAAGCAGTGGCGGGTATACAGCAGCAGCAGCAGCAGCAGCAGCAGCAGCAGCAGCAGCAGCGCAAAAACTGCGACAGGACGTCAACAGCAGTTCACAGTGTTTGCGTGGGGCACTAGCATTGGCTTCAGCGGTTTGGTGGCAGCCAACAAGGGACGTAATGGAATGATGCTGGCTGCTGTTGAAACAGACTTCAAGTCATGCTTCCGCTGTTGTGCTTCAAGGGCATGTATGGACACATGCACGTTTCATGAACATTGGACTCGATCTTGCATCACCCCTTGTGCAACACCTGCGCCCTCTGCACTCCTAGGACTTTACCCTCTGTGTTGCAGACACATACTTCTGTGACTACTACTGCAAAGTGAGCCTTGCTAATGTCATGTCAATGGGAAGTGTTATTGGCCAACAGACGCAGTGCGCATGCTGGTTCACGACCGTGCACTGGCATTCTATATCGCACTAACACCCAGCAGCTCGACTGATTCACACTCCAAATTCTCACCGTCACTTCTCCCGCAGTATGCCCCCTCGTGGTACTTTGCAATGGTGGCCAAGGGCGACAAGGCCTGCCCCATCGACCCCAATCAGATTGACCCCCTCGACCCAGACCCCATCAACCCAGGGTTTGCCACACCCAACGGCCCCACAGCAATTGGCAGAAGGCTCAAGAGCCTTGCCTAAGCACTGCGCAGGGGCAACGCGAGCATTGCTGGCATCGCGGCGCACGGGTTCCCGGGACCGGTGCAGCCGCGCCTGAGGGGTGCCTGGTTATGACATGTCCCCCTGTTTATTAATGTTGGCGCGTGAGGTTGACAGCTCAAACTCACCAGGGTACACTCCTCACTTCAATTTATCGCACCCTTTCTTGTGCACTAGCCTGAGCTGGTGCTGCTACAGGAGCACGAGACATCTTGCCAACCTGCCAGCATTGGGTACTGTGAGCCTTTCTCAAGTACCCAGTGTTCCTTGCCTTTGGACGCTTTGCTCCATTTGAGCAAGTCCAACCCTATGTTTCATGTTAGGTTTTTGACAGTTCACCCCAGGTCAGGACTTTGGATTGCTGCATTTTGCTGTCATTGACCCTCTGTCACGATTGTACTCACCCTTTCAGGAACGCAGCAGAAGTTTCAGCACTGTAACACGGCCATAAGTGCAGGCAACGTGTACGACGGCAGTATGTCAGCCCATATGAGCTGGTGTCCTAGATGTGCATTTGCTCGCCCAGAATGCAGGCGGCAGCAAGCATCCATGTGCTGTTGGTTCTCAGTGCAGCTTCCAAATTTGCCCGGGGCCAAACAGGCTTGAACGCGAGTGTCCAACAACCCTTGTCACCACCACAGACCTTGGCGTGCAGGCGCCCAACAGGGTGCAGGGAACAGATCTTGAATAAAACTTCAAGATGGGCCGTGCTGTACACTGCATTGACGCTCGGAAGCCTTGGGGCAGCCGCCATGCCGTACCGCATGGCACCATCGGCATCCTGCTGCTATCACCATGAGTATGGTTGCGCAGCCTCAACATAAAATGGGGCGCCTCTGCACATCAAAAAAAGCATCGGCAAAGGCCTTGCGCGAGCGACGACGAGGCACCCGCTTGCAGGCGAGGGGCAACACATTCATGAAATGATTGGGATCAACTGAGGCGCGTGCGCCCGCAGGCAGCGCTGGTCTTGGGCGTGTCGCGCGCACGCATGCGCACAAATGCGCAATTGCAGTTGCGGGCAGCGGGCCGAGTGGGGGCAGCGCCAGAGATTGCAGGGCCAGCAAGCCCGTGCAGCTCTGACCGTCCCTGGCCTTCACCCCCTCCGCTCGCCCCTGCTCTGCCATGAGCCCGCAAACGAAACGCACCGCTGTCTAGCCACAAGTCAGCCGTGCATGCTGTGCAGCCTTCAGTTGCCATACTTGTAATATACCTTGCCCACAGGCCCCACGCCGCCCATCGGTGCGATCCTCAAGCTGCTAAGCGTGACGGGCACAACACGCGTTGGCTCTGCGCGGCCGCTGGCGGGCTTGGGGCCGCCTGGTGCTGCCGGCTCCTCGTCGTCAGTGTAGTACTCCTGGTGGGGCCCAGGGAGTGGGGGTGGGCGTGGAACACAAGTTTGGAGGGGTGGTCGGGCCTCAAATTCGTAGCAGTGGGGTTCGATTGAACCATGCGTGGTGGTGTGGCCTGTGAGCAAGGCCTGCAGCAGGCGCCTACTCAGCGATAGTATCCCAAATGAAGGGGCGCGTGGGGCCGTACACACCTCATCCGAAGCAGCACCGTTGGGGGCTGCCGCTGCATCCGGAGGCGTCGGCGCGGGCGAGGAAGCGGCGGCCGGCGCCGCCGCTGCCAGGGACGGCGATGATTTAGGAGCCGGGGGGGGTGACGGCGAGGGAGCGACAGGGGCGGGTGGCGGCGAGCTGGGCGGGCTGGACGGCGCGGACGGGGAGGCCACCGGTGACAGCGCTGCCGCTGCCAGGGACGGCGATGATTTAGGAGCCGGGGAGAGTGACAGCGACAGAGCTGCCGGGGCGGGCAGTGGCAAGCTGGGCGGGCTGGACGGCGCGGGCAGGGAGGCCGCCGGTGACGGCGAGGGTTTCGGGGATGCAGCCGGTGCGACCGGGGCTGCAGGCGAGGGCAAGGGGCTGGGTGCTGATGCGGCGTTGGCGTCCTCCCCTTTGGCCGCGGCATCGGCGGGTGCTGGGACAGCGGGTGGCAGCGGCACGACGACTGCGACAGCCGGCTGCGTGACGGGCGGGATGGGGGCGGACCCCTGTGGGGCCACGGGCAAGGGCGCCGGCTTGGGCGCCGCAGGCGGTGACGCGGCAGGCACTGGGGAAGGCGCCAGCTTTGGGGTCGGCGAGGGGGTTGACTGTTGCGCCTCTGCTGGCTCAGCGGCCTCATCCTCTGTTGACGGCGCCGGCTCGGGCTCCTCTTCCACCGCCGCATCTGCTGGGGCCGGCTCAGGCGAGGGCGACGGCGACGACGGCGCAGACGAGGGCACCGGCGAGGTCCCCACCAACGGCAGTGTGGGCAAAGAGCCGGAGGGGGGGCTGGCCACGACGACAGTCGTAGTGGCGCCAGGGGCTGCAACGTTCACGGCAACGCCCGCATCTGCGGCCACGACGGGTGCCGGGCCCGCTGCCACGGCACTGGTCGAGGCTTCGGGCTCAACAGGGCTGGGGGATGGCTGCAGGCGGGTGGCAATGCGGCAAGGCGCGGGCGCAGTCAGGCAGCGTGTCGGTCGCGCAGCACCAGGCAGCAGCCCCCCCCGGCACCCGAGACCTGACGGCGTAGGCGTCGCTAGTACATACTGTCACACATCCAAGGCATGGCGCGCCCCTGTTGTTGTGCAGGCGACGACCCTTTAGCCCCACCTGGGACCCGCCCGCAATGGACGCGACAAAGGCGCCGAGCTTGCCCTTCCCGTGAATCTTGAGCGCAAGCACGGCCCCCAAGGGCCCGCCATCGCCGCTGCCAGAGCCCGATGAGCCGGTACCCGCCGCAACAACCTCCGCGGGGGAACTGACTGCCACAGTGGCCTGCGCGGGACCTGCCGCGGCAGCAGCTGCAGCTTCGGGGGTGGCGTAACCCAAAGCGGCACGGTCGCTCGCGGCGGCAGTGGCGCTGGCAGTCACCACGCCTGCTACAGCGCCAGTGCTGGTGCTGCCTGATTTAGCTGAAGACGTTGACGGCGAGCTCGCTGCGACAGCCTTCTTCGCCAGCAAGGCGAGCGCGATGAGGCTGTCCTTCGCATTCTTGGTCTCTTTCCCCTCAACTGCGAGGAGGTCGCGGCCCGTAGATAGTTCCTGCTGCAACAGCGGCCTCGCGGCCGCTGCACAGACCAGCAGCAGCAGGCACGCTGCGCGCATCGCGGTGGTGACACACGGCAGTGTCCGGGTGACTTGGAGTTTGCGATGGACAAAACCTGATACTCGACCATCTATATTCATGTGTGAGCAGATTATTGCATCGGCGAGCGAGCCGCTGAATTCGATTTGGGCGTCCAGCTGAGTAGCTGAGTTGCTGCTCGTCCGAAGTCTGGCTGCGGCCGTCGCACACGTTACTCGATGCGAAAGCCTCTTGAAAAAAGAGCATGGACGATTGCGTGACATTCTGCTGCGAATGGTAACTCGTGCCGCAGAAGAACGCATGCTGGTCAGCGACGATCACTGATTGGCACGCTTTCGGGTACAGTACTCCCGTTTCGCAAGCGCACGTCCCGACAGATCCACAAGTGCCCCGTTGCAGCTCTTGTGACGATGACATGGACTGCTGAGTGTGTGCTGCAGGCGAGTCACAAGGATTTGTGGCGGAACGCTCCGTCAACAACAGGTGCCCAAGGAGGGCTGTGGTCGACAGCTCCACATGCAGCACAAAACGCGTAGCAACATGTGGGGAAAAGGATACTCTGCTTGGATAAGTGACCCCAACCCCCACTGACACTGGACAGAGGATGCCACCGACGATGACCACCCTGCCAACGCTCTAATGTCAGTCACCCATCCAGTCCAAGCCCCCCCGCCAGAAGTCTGGTGCAATGCTGACCCTCTCTTTGTTGACCCCAATCTTTGCACACCAATGTTGCGGCCCCATCAGCGGCTCCATTCTAATCAAACTTAGCAGCCGCAGCCCATGCATGAAATTGCCAATGCCTTGCTGTATAGGCACAAAATATGTAGATCTGCCTTACTTTGCTTTGATCGGGCGCTACAAGAAGATAAAATACAAGAAAGATAACAGTCATCTTGTTGGCAACTGGGACATACGATATATCGTATGTTGGTCGAATCGCGACGGAACCAGTCAGATCACAGATCTGCGCGCGAATGAAGTGTGTCCCATCATACGTCGGGTGCGGAGTATGACACATAAGACGTGGATTCGCGTGTTTGTACAAATTGGCCTCCAGCATGAGCCGATTGCAGCAGAATCCAGGCGGTTGCGAGGCGCCTTCTGCGCCGCGCTGGCGTGTCCTGGGGATCAGCATTCGGGCATTCAAGTCGTTTAGCGGGGCAGCTCCCACCATATTTCATTTCGAGAAGGCCCACACGGTAACCTGCATCTTGGGTGCCAACGGATGCGGCAAGAGCGCGCTGCTGGAGGCACTGTGCTTTGCGCTCGGCGCTCCTGCGTCCGCGCTGCGCGTGAAGCAGCTGCGCGACGTCGTATCCACAGAGCGCGACTCCCAGGTGCGGCCGAGGGCGCCTCGTGCTTGCGTCCTGGGCGCTGCATGCCGTCAAGTACAGCTGTACTTGACAGTAAAAGGTGGCGTTGCTTGCGGACGTCACGAACCACGGGCGCCATGGCGCTTGCGCATTTGCATCATAATGACGCATGCGGGCATGAGGCAATCACCCGGCATGGACTATGCGCGTGCACACCGGCGCATGGAGCATGCAGGCACATGATCAGTGCCGCTCAAGAGGCACGCGATCCTGATTCACCACGCCCGTGGCATGTCTCATGGCTGACCACCCCCTGCCTCGACGCCGCCCCCCGGGCCAGCTGTGTGAGGTGGTGGTGCGGCTGGCGCGGGGCCGCGGCGAGGCTCACCAGGTGGCCACAACGCTGAGCGCGGAAGGCGCGCGCGTATTCAGGGTGGACGGGCGCGTACGCACAGCGGCTCAGCTGAGGGTGCGAGGCGGGGGTTGAGTTTGGATGGGCGCGCACTGGGAGGAGCCTTGTTCACACGCAGCACTGCGCTTGTGTGTGAGGGCTCCTTTGATAATTGAGCAAAGAAGCATGCCGCTGGAGGGGCAGTCCTTCTGCACACTGCCAGCACAAAAACACACTTCCTTGCAGCACCTCAGGCACCTGCATCGCCAACGCCCCATGCCACACCCAGGGCTTCCTGAGGGAGGGGGGGCTGGCCATTGGGGAATCCACGGTCATCAGGCAGGCCCAGGTCACAGCCCTTGCAGACAACAACGGTGCGCACTCACTAGAGGCAGGAAGCAAGACATAAACGCCCTTTTTCACAGTGCTGGCTAGCATTTCACACAATACCTGCTCAAAACCGGACCATTACGGAATGCGTGGCAGAGTTGCCAAGCCCCACAGTTGCTGGGGCCATCCCGCCATCAAACCAATGCGGGCTGCCACCCCAAATCCCTGCCATGCCTCACAGCGCCTGGTGCCTTGGCGGAGCTGGTTGCATCCGTCAGCGGCCTGGCCAGGTGACTGCACCCCCGCTCAGGCGCTCTGTCGGAGCGCCAGCTGATGAGCGCGGCTTGGAGTGCACGCCGTGTTTCCCCGCCACTGCAGGGCGCTCGGGGCGCGCGAACAGAGCACACCACTGCATGGCATGAGCCCGCTACACCAGCAAGACAGGCCACCGATTGATGTGCAAGCAAGCACATGCCGGTGGCCACTCAAGTCTGTTGTCACATCCCTGATCGCTGCAAAACAACAGATGGCGCGAGGAGAGCAAAGCCGCTGCCGACGAGATTCGCCGCGCGCGCCGCGCCCTTGATGGCGTCCGCGCAGACCTCGGACGCCTGCAGGCCGCCGTCGCCGCAGACGAGGCGCGCGAGGCGGAGCGGCGGCGCGCGGCAGAGCTGAGGGAGGCCGCGGGGCTGGCGTTGGGGCGCCTGCAGCGAGCTCTCGCGCGGCAGCAGCGGCTGCTCGAGGCGCGGCTCTCGCAGCAGGAGGAGGGGGCCGCAGGGCTAACGGCGGCCGCGGCCGCGGCGGTGAGGGCGGCAGATCAGGCTGCACAGCGCGCGCAGCAGGCGGAAGACGAGCTGGCGGGGCCAGATGAGGCAGGGGTTGAAGAGGGCACCTCGGCTGGTCCGGGGCGGGTGGAGGAGGACGGCATCGCGGGCGCAGGGGCAGAACACGACCGCCAGGCCGCATCTCTGCGCTCCGACATTTCCGCGGCCGACGCTGCAGCGCGGGCCGTTCGCGAAGCGGAGGGGCTGCTGTTGCGGCAGCAGCACGGATCCAGCAGAGCACGCGCTGCTTTGTCGCGCCTTGAGGAGCACCGGCACCAGCTGGAGCAGGCCGCGACGGCTGCCGAGGCGGGCGCTACCGGTGCTGCAGCGCTGGAGCAGCAACTGGAGGAGCTGCTGCAGCGGCTGACTTTTGCTGATGCGCGCGCACAGGAGCTCGAGCGGTCGAGGGCGGCTGACGAGGGCCTGCTGCGGCAACTGGAGGCGGCGGAGGAGGAGGCTCAGAGCGCTGCGCAGCAGGCAGATGCAGAAGCGGCCGCAGCTGTTGCAGAGCACGAGCGGCAGCTGCAAAAGCAACCAGGCGGCAGCAGTGCAGACCTCACCGGGGCCCTGCAGTGCGCTGACCGCGCTCTGCTGTCAGCGCAGCGCGAGGCGGCGGCTGCACACGCCGACGCGTGCACAGCCGCTGCTGCGGCCACAGCGACATCCCCCAGCTTGAACAGCGGCAACGCCGGCGACGCGGCGGCCCCCAGGGCTCTCGCAGACTGCTTTCGATTCAAGGACCCCGCAGACCTGGGCGTGCAGGGCCTGCTGCGCGCTCTGGCGGCTGTGTGCTCGTCCGCTCTGGACGTCGCCGTAGTGCCAACTGCGGCAGCCGCCGCCGCGCTGCTGGAGCATCATCGGCAGCGCGGCGGCGGCGGCAAGCTGCGCATCTGGCCGCTCGACCGGCTGGCGCCGCCAGACCGTCGGCGCGCACAGCGCGATGCGCAGCGCGCGCTGGGTGGGGCGGCGCGGGTGACGCTGCCACTTGACCTGTTCGAGTTTGACCAGGCCCACGAGCCCGCCATGCTGCGCGCGCTGGGCGGCATGGTGATCGCCGCTGACGACGCCGCGGCCGGCGAGCTGGCGTCACGCTTCAGCTTGGCCGCAGCAACGCCAGACGGCAGCGTCAGCCAAAGGGGCGCGGTGGCTGGCGGCTGGGACGGGGACGGCGGCGGCGGCTGGGCGGCCGCGCGGTGGGAGGCGATCCTGAGGCGCGATGCGGCGGCGTTGGCAGCCCGTGAGGCGGACGCCGCCCTGGCGCGCGCGGTACAGGAGCACGCGGCGCTGCAGCGCCAGGCGCTGGACGCCGAGCGTGTCGCGGACGCGCGTGTCGCGGCCGAGGGGCGCGCGGTGGAGCGGCGGGCTGCGGCGGAGGGAGTGGCTGATCAGGTGCGAGCGGTCAGGGGGCTGGTGCGCCAGGCGCAGGAAGCCGCCGCCGAGCTGCGTGGCCAGGCGGCCGGTCTGGCGTCCAGTGCGGAGCAGTGCAGGGCGCTGCTCGCGGCGACGGCGGGGGACGGTCGGAGCGACGGCGGGAAGGCGGAGCTGGCGCGGTTGAAAACGGCGCTGGCCGATGCTGCGAAGCAGGAGTCGGCCGCGGTCGAGATGCTGGAGCAGGCAGAGGCAGAGGTGAGGGGCTGCCAATGATTTGTTGTGCATACTTTGCGGAGGCTCTGCATCGGCACACGCCCTGGCTGCGTACAGGGTCTGGTGAGGCCAATGCGGTTTGTGCTTGCTGCTGCACGGATATCACTCAGCGCTGTGGAGGGTTGATGAAACCCAGCGAGACCCTGAATCCACCATGCTGAGCTGCTGCATGCACATGTGCGCTCCTTCGCACACACAGGAGGACGAGGCCCGCGCGGCGCTGGAGGTGGCGTCGATGCGCCTTGCAGCCCTGCCCGATGCTGCTGAACTCACACGGCGCCTGCGGGACGCAGAGGCGGCCGCGGCCGACGCGCGGCGCCGGAAGGCCCAGGCCGCTGCGCTCCGCGCGGAGGCGCTGGCCGCGCAGGAGCGCAAGCGGGCGGAGGTGGGGGAGCTGCATGGGCGCGCGCGGGACGCGCTCAAGGCGGCGAGGCGACTGGAGCGGGAGCGTGACGCGGCGCGTGTCGCCGCAGACGCCGACCGCAAGGCGCTCGAGGCGCTGGGGCGGCGGCTGGCAGAGCTGCGTGAGGAGTGGGGGCAGCACCAGGGGTGGATGGAGGACGCCCAGCTGCAGCGCTGGGCCCAAGACGACGGGGAGGGTGCGGCCCCGAGCACGGGAGAGGCGGCGCAGGTACCAGACACAGCAGGTAGTTCCGGGGCCGCGGCTGGTCACGGCAAGTCGGATGACTGCAGCGGCGGCGAGGGCGAGGTCGCCGCGCTGTCCAAGCGGCTGCGCCAGCTGCGCGCGCAGCTGGACTGCCTGGGCCCCAAGAGCACGGCGGCGGCGGCAGAGCACGCGGCCGCGCGTGGGCGTGCGGAGCGCACAGCCTCCATCTTCGCCCTGGCGGGCCGTCTTGAGGGCGAGATCGCCGCCCTGGAGGCCGACGTGGCGCGCGGCGCGGCGGGTGTGGCGGCGGCGAATGATGCGGCCGCGGACGAGGTGGCTGGGTCGTTCCGGGCGATGGCGGGCAGCCTGCTGCCCGTGCTGCAGGTGGACCTGGTGCGGACGGGACTGCAGGCGCACGAGGGGCTGCAGATCAGGTGAGAGGGATGGTGGCTGCGAGGGTGGGGCCGCGAGGGAACGGGGGCCTCGTGGTGCGTGCACGCCAGGCAAATATGGTTTGGTGGCGGCAGTCTAGATTTGCCACACAAGCTTTTTCTCTCTCGCACCCATTCACCCACAATTTTCTAAGGTGCATGAACTGCAGACTCATGCCCAGCTCTGCTTTTGCTTCACGTGGTTGCAGATTTCGCAGGGCCGCCTCTGCCGCCGCGCAGCTCGAACCCTGGCGCACAGACCTGGGCTCCCTGTCGGGCGGCCAGCGCACGCTGGTGTCGCTGGCACTGCTGTTGGCTGCGGCACGCGCGTCGGGGCCGGCGGGCTGCGGCAGCGGGCTGTTCATTCTTGACGAGGCGGACGCTGCGCTGGACGAGCATAACCAGGTGTCGGTGGCCGGCAGGGCAGGGCGGGAGGGGGGATGGGAGAGGACGGCCGACTCCGCAGGTGGCGGTTCAGCTCACAAACTCGAGCAGATAAGTTGCGCACTGGTCGTGGCTTTGTTGCAGGTCAGCTCTTGTTGCGGGCATCAGGTCTTTGCTTTGCAGTGTTCTGCCAGCACTCATGCGCGGGTTGCCCCCCCCCTCTTGCACGCAGCGGCGCGTGGCAGAGCTTGTGGTGCAAATGGCGCGCGACATGCCCGCCCAGGTACTGTGTGTCTCTCACAATACAGCCTTCCAGGCGATATGCGATGGGCGGCTCAGCATTGCGGCGGACGCCCAGAATGGCAAGGCGGCGGCAGGGGCGCCTGCTCGCAGCTCGACGGGAACGGCTGCTGGGGGAAAGCAAAGGGCCGCAAACGGCGGTGGCGGAGTATCCAAGAGAAACCAGAACAAGAGATCAAGAGTGCAGTTCAAGATGGTTTCAGAGGCGAGACTTTGACGTGTGAGCCAGTGGTCCACCTTTGTGCCTTGCAGGATGACGTGCAGGATGATGTGCGCAGGATTATGATACTTGCAAAATCATCGGACCCATACATTTGTTGCATGAGCCTGCGCTTCCGTAGGTCCGCCCGTGCAATAGTGGCTGTTGTTGTAGTGTTACAAGTGGCATTGCCCTGCCAATCACGATTTCAGGCTGCAGCTGCAGCCCTGTGGCCGCGCCAGCCCCTGCTGGCGGTACAGCGTGACCGTGAACCCGATCTGGTGGACCACCGCGCAGTCCAGTAGCTCCTCCAGCTGCTTGGCCAGCGCCTGCCGCCCCTTGCCGCCCACGCCGCAGCGCAGCCGCACGAAGCTCCGCTTGACCAACACGTCCATGATGGAAGACAGCACGGCAGGGGTCATGCCGGCAGCGCCGATCTGTCGCGGGGGTGTTGACCAAGGCGCTGACGAACTTGGTGGCATGTCGTCATCGAGTGGGCCGTACCCCCGAGCTCGATTTGCTCACAGACACATCTTGCAGCTCTGTCTCATGCATGCAATACAGGACGCGTCACACACAGCGATATGTATGAGGGCTCGCGCGGCCGTATTGCCCGTCGCCGGACGATGACTAAGCCTCGTCGGTGACCTCCAGGGCCCCCGCGTGCTGGCCAGGGCGTCACACCTCCCACGCGCCGCCACGGCCCCAGATCAGCCGCACCTGCACTTGCACCAGATTGCGGTCCCGCGCCAGCTGTTCTGACTCAGTGCGCCGCTGGGTGCGGTCTTTTGCGGCCAATGGCGGCTGCAGGCGCACCGCAGGGGCGACAAGCTCCACCTCTGCTTCCTCCTCCTTCTCCCCCTTCATGGCCTCCCCCTTCCCAGAATTCAACAGTTCAATCGTTTCCACAGCGTGTTCCACATCCAAGGCCTCAAGCGGCTGCACTCTCAAGTCGCCAGTGGCAGCATCCACGCCCCCCGCACCCAAGCAGAGTGGTGCACGGCATTGGAGTTGCGGCGTCGTCGACACGGCTGCCGCGGCCATATGCACACCCCATAATTTCCCAAAATATGCGGGGATTCCTGGGATACGAGTAGTTTGACATACTGCTGCGGCTTTGCTGTGGCAGTGGACGCGTTGCATCTTGGCGGCCTGTATCCTCACGGGTTGAAAAAGTTTTGGAATACGGCTACGACGCATCAAAAATATTCATGCGCCGGAACGTCATCAGAGATCACGCGCTCAGATCCTATCAAAAAGGCCAGCTGCTCGTCCCCCTGCTGTGCATGATCGCTGCTCTGATATCGCGCTCTTGCTACGCTTTCGGAGCGACCTCAAACTCGATCAGAGCGTGAGTGCCCGATCCTCGGCCGCTGCAGAGGGCGCGCCAACGCGCAGCGTGCACTTTCTCGCTGCGCAGTGTAGTGGCCGCCTGGTGCGTCCTGACCGTGCGGCCTTGCTTTGTACTCCCCAGGCTCGCTGACAACGGTCAAGTCGCCCCCCACTCCTGCGTATACCGGCCCTCCAGCCGCGCGGCGGCGACCAAATCCACCAGCAGCGGCAGCGGCAGGATGCCGTCGGCCAACGCCAAGTGGTACAAGCTCCCCAACGAAGGGCTGCTGGTGCTGTCAGAGGGTGACATCACCTCCTGGAGCGGCGACGCCATCGTCAATGCGGGTGCGCATGGTGGAGTGTGCGATTTGCCGCCGTTCATGCAGCGATGCTGCACGCAGTCCTGCAATGGGGTTGAGCCAATGTCTGTTCGACCCCCTCGATGCAAACCTCTCGGGCGCCATCATGGCCTCTCTGCCAAAGAAACCCAAGCTGAGCTTTGCTGACCACGGCTGACGTGGCAATATTTCTGCTATCTGCAGCCAACGAGCGCATGCTGGGCGGCGGCGGTGTCGATGGAGGTGGGTCATGGCGCGGTGGACCCCTGGCTGGGCACCACCCCTGGCAAAGCGGCGTGGCTGTGCCTTGCAGCTGGTTGCCGTGAGACCGTACCGCCGCGATTACATTTGACACCCCCTTCACCCCCTTTTCGACCGGTGGGCGCGCCCTGTTGGACATTGCACACCACGTGCGGCGTGTTTTGGCGCACAGCCATCCACAGAGCAGCGGGCCCGCGCCTGATGGAGGCGTGCGAGCAGGTGCCGGAGGTCTCCCCCGGCGTGCGCTGTCCCGTGGGGGAGGCGCGTATCACCAGGTTAGGGGATGCGCAGCACGGGGCTTTTGATTGTGTGTGTGGGGGTAAGGCATGGTTGCAGGTCGGTGCTTTGCAGTATGCAGGCGTGGTGACGGATGGGTCAGGGGCTTCCGAGCAAGCTGAGGCAGTGCGCACACAGCCTTGTTGCCGACAGAGCTGGCGAAGTCCACGAGGAGCACGGCGTCAATGATTCGCACGTGTGTGCCCGTCAAAACCAGCTGCAGCCGTCTCTCGAGCGAGTTGGCGTGCCACCCAGCTCCCCTCTTGGTGCCCCTTGCCCCTGCCACCTCAGGGGTGGCCGTCTGCAGGCCAAGTACGTCATCCACACAGTGGGGCCGCGCTACGAGAGTGATGAAGAGTCCGCGCCATCCCTGGCGTCCGCGTACAAGTGCGGGCACATTTAGGCCTGCCCCGGCCTGGTAGACTGAAAGCATGCAGGCTGCAAGGGTCCGCGGCTGCCTAAAGCTGCAGCCGTGCCACGCCCATGGCCGTTGCCGTCACTTTTTGGGGGCAGCCTCCTGCAGGCGGCCGTCATCGCGGTGACCTCGCTCCACATGGTGCACCTTGGCTCAACCAGCCCCTCCGCTTTCTTGCAGGAGCTCCCTGCAGCTTGCCAACAAGCACCGGCTGGAGAACGTGGCCTTCCCTGCCATCAGCACCGGCATCTACGGCTACCCCAAGCAGGCGGCCGCTGAGGTGACTGGGTTGTTGGGGTTGGGTTAGGGGCACACAGGCCTGGGGCGGGGCCGTGGGGCTAGCCAGCACACGGGCGGGTGCGGTTTAGCGATCGTGGCTCTGTCCCACTAGTGAATTGGCTGCGCTTGCTTTCACATGACGCCATGACCCCGCCCTGATCGTCCACGCCTGCTGCACCCCCCACAGGTCGCGCTCAAGGCGGTGCGCGAGGCTGCAGGTGGCATCAAATACGTCGAGTTTGTGCTGCACCCGGCGGACGTGTTTGCCGCCTTTGTAGCCGGCGCCGAGGCCGTGGGCCTGGACGCAATTGTGGGTGCAGGCGGCCCCGCCGCCAGCGAGCCGCACGAGGAGGCGGCGGTGAAGGAGGGCGAGCAGCGCAGCCTGCACTACTCCAGCCAGGCGGCGCAGCCGACGGAGAGCGGCAGCCAGACGGGTGAGAGCGCGCGGGGGGG
>NW_014013102.1:0-25034 GCF_000611645.1 Monoraphidium neglectum | reverse complement strand
CCGCCTGCTGCAGCTGCCGATTGCGGCCCCTCAGCCAAAGCAGGAGCACTGCCAGCGAGCCCGGGTGCGAATGCGAACGCGCAAGATCGTTGTGTTGCGCACGTTGAAGGTGGCTGTGGCGCTCCGCAGAAAGAGCGTGAGGGCGAGGAACTCGGTCAGGCCCAGGGCGCCGCTGCGGCTGGGGTCAAAGCGCTGAAAGACTGCCTGCAGCGCGGGACGGTCCAGCTGGTAGCCTGGCGGTGGTTGTAAGTGTGCGGTTGGGGTTTGGTGGTGGGGTGCATTGAGGGGAGGGAGGATTTGTTAGGGTTGGATGGGGGTTGGAATGGGGTGTATTGAGGGGAGTGACGGGCGGAGCGAGGGGGCAAAGGAGGGGTGGGGAGGATGGGAAGGGACTGGGAGGGGCAGGTAGGGCAGGTGCGAAGAGGAAACAGGCAGGATGCTCGTCAAAGGGCAGGCGGCGCGGAAGCGGTGCAGGCCCTGATACAGGACGAGGGATGTCGCTTGAATTGTGGGTCGCTCGTGCACCCATACTGAACCACCTGACTTCGCCCGCACCACCAGTTTGTATGCGCATGAGATCCCATTAATGCTGTCGCACTCGCGCCCCAAACAGTGCAGACCTACAGCCACCCACCCGCATGTGTGAGGGCGTTGAATATTTCGTCATAGCTGAGGCTGTTGCTGCGGTCCTGGTCAAAGTACTCAAATGAGTGCTGCACGTTGGTCAGGAACTCGTGCAGCTGGGGGGGCAGAGGGACGCCCAGGGTGCAGACAGGTGCGCACAAATTGGGTGTGGACGCCGCATCGTGCAGCACGAGCAAGGGATGACAAGGGGCGTCCTGCATACAGTTGCATGGCAGGCGCGGCAAGGCTTAGGCTGATCGACCACACACAACTTCAAGGTCAAGCAGCAGCGCCCCGGGGCAGCCGCAAGCGCCGCCCACCTTTGAAAATTCATCGAATGTGATGGAGCCGCTGTTGCTGCGGTCGTGTATCCTGCAAGGCAGGGACGGTTGGAACGGGGGCGGCCACCGTTGGGGGGGCATTCGGCCACGCGCCCTGCCGCCAATGATTTTAAGGTTCGGGCGGGTCGGCGCGTCAAGTGTGCTGCGGTGTCGCAACGCCCCGTCGCCCAGCCAGCTCGGAGAGGGTTAGAAAGCGGCTGATCCTGCTCTTGCTCTGCGTGTGGCCCGCCACGCCTCGCAGGCGCACCACCCAGGAGCGCAGCCTCCGCGGCCCGCGACAGCTTTCCGGGCCACCCCGCCACCTACCCCCTGTCTCCAAAAACAACTTAAGGCACCAAATCCTACACAACCCTCAGCTGCGCGCCCTCTGCCGCGACAGGCTGCCCCCATTCAAACGTGGGATCCAGTCGTGTGCGTGCCCCACCGGATGATGTGAGCCACGGTAGCCAGACTGAAGTTGAGGCCGCCCAGCTGCAGCGCCGCCTGCAGCTCCATAGCAGTCAGGCGGCCTGCATTTCCGCAAGGATGGGGGCACCGCAGCACAAGCATCTCAGCACAGACGCCTGGCGTCCCTGGGGGGCGTCGCGTACCACAGCACGTGGCTGACGTGGGCTCCCCATCGGGCACAATGGTGGCGGTGCGCCCCTGCACCCCTTCCGCATTCAGATGCTGGGTTTTGCGGCTCGAGCCCCCCCCCCTCCCGGGGTTGGCAAGCCTACCGTTGGAGTCCTTGTCAATTGCCATGAACCACTGCAACAGCAAAAAAGGAGCGGAGCAGCAGCAGGGCCGCAGGTGGGTGAGCACAGCTGAGGACAAAGGGCAGCAGGTCCCGCAGCGTGGCCGGCCAGAGGTGGGCGTGCCCCATGGTACGGCAAACAGGGAACCGGACCCCCGAATGCACTTTGGCAGACGGGCAGCCAGGTCCCTGTCAGGATACCCCTCAGGAGTCTAGCCTAACGGCCCAACGAGGTTCTGGGCAAGCCTGGTGGGCACCGAAGCGCCGCTGCCCCATGCAGCGCCCCTTGCATTCCACCCCCGGCGCGCCTGCTGCAGCTGCTCTTGTGACGCCCGTGCCATGGTGGCCACGGAAACACCGGTCCGGTGCTGCCTGCTGCTGCTGGTGCTGCTGCTGCAGCTCCAGGGTCGGCGTGCCTCGGTCGCGCCGCCCGCGGGCCGCTGCCCCTGATGTGCTGGCTATGCGGCGCCGACCAGGAGCAAGTTGTTGGCCAACTCACTAAGCTCCAGAGCAACTAATTTCACTCAAACGCCTGGGGTGCACGGTTTCTGAATGTCTCTACAGCGGTCGCCGATGGGCCAGTGCTTGTCTAGTTGAAGAGTAAAATGGCGTTGGATCGAGTAGGAGAGCGCGCAAAAATACGTTAACGTCACTGTATATTGCTACACAGCTGAAGCGCTCACTTGCCAAGTGGTCGGGGTCCGGGCACGAAGCTGCTTGGATAGATAGCCAACTGTTGTTGGGACCCATCACCGTTGCAAATGCACAAAAAGCTTTGCCGTTTCCCGATCCTCCTTTACGCCGAGCTGCTTCAAATTCTCTGCATCAGATCGGACGGAGGAGCCCAGCTGGCCCGGCGGGCCTGGCGAGCAGCCCTTGCCCAGTGGCGATCGATCAACTCAAGCGATTAACACGCTTAGCGAGTGACGGGTGTTTCGGACCCCACAGCGCCCGTGGCACCGTCCCAGAGCGTTTCACGCGGCCCAGCTCAAGGTGCGGGCCGAATGGGCGTGGTCCGCATATATATTCTAGGATCGATGCTGGCGCGTGTGGCCTCCAGGGCCCATGCACACATCAGCCAGCACGCATGGCAAGCAGCATCACGTGCGCGCTGGATTGCGTCGGCTCAGCAGGAGCTGAGCAGGATGGAACCCCTCCAGCAGAGCAATAGCAGTTGTCTTTGATGGGAACTTTGGACCTCGGCTGGTCATGCCCTTGTTGCTGCACTGCAGCAGCTGCATTGGCAGGCAGCAGGGCGGTCAAAGGTAGGTGCGGGACAGCACGTCTCAGTCTTGGCTGAGCCACCACTGTCCTTCCCACCGCATCGTGCAATGCAGACACGCGCCTGACCTGCTCCGCATCGCCAGCCTCGCCACGTCGGCGGCCTCGCCCGAGCCTTGAGTGCGGCGCGCCGCAGCCCCTGCGCGCGGCGAGCAGCAGCCATGACCGGGCGCCACCGGCGCGTCCCCAGCGAGGTTGATGTGAACAAGGTGGGGGTGCGCCTGCAGGCTCATGTTTTCCCATTTGCAGCGCGTGTGTATGGTGGGTGAGGCGCCACTGTGCAGTCGCCCCAGCAGGACTCATGCACGTGTACCTGGGAACACCTGTCTGGCCCTGCCTGACACGTGCGCCCCCAAGGGGCTCCCCTGCCCCAAGCCTCGTGTCCCCGCCCCCCCCCTGACCCCTCAGATTGTCACCCCACGTTTCTTTACCGACCCTCTCCTTGCAGACCACAAACTGGCTCGACTCCCCGGGCGTGTGGGTCTGGTATCTGTCTGTGATCTGCCTCAGCTGGCTCTGCCTAACCGCCTTGACCTCGGACTCGGGCCTGGCCTGGACCTACGTGCACCTGATGCACGGCGCCGCCAGCTACTGGCTGCTGCACTGGACCAAGGGGTCCTTTGCGCCGGAGGACCAGGGGCGGTACGGCAGCCTGACGCTGTGGGAGCAGGTGGACAATGAGATGTACGGCACCAGCACGAGGAAGTTCCTCACGGCCGTGCCGCTCGCGCTGTTCGTGCTGGCGACCCACGGGACGGACTTCCGGAAGCAGCCGCTGGGGCTGAACTTTGTGGTGGTGCTCGTGCTGTTGATAGCCAAGCTGCCGGCGCTGCACAAGGTGCGCTTCTTCGGCATCGGCGCGTGAAGATGCAGGCGCGTAGGCGCGCGACACAGGCGGGGCTCGCCTCGGGCTATTTTTTCTGTTGCCGGCGGCGGCCGCGTCGGTTGTGGCGACCGCTGGCGTGCGCTGCATCGCCAAGGAGTTGTGTCAAGGCAGGTCCAGCTCGGCAGCCCTCGGCATGTGCTCAAACAGGTCGAGGGCTTTGCTTTAGGGGAGCGCCAGCTGAGCTGCGCGGTGGCGGTGTCCCTGCCTTGATGGCTGCAGCGTCGGTGTTGCGCTGCCCCGGTTTGGGCCAGCGTGCGCACGACCCGCTTCAACTTCCCGTACCCTCTTCATGTGTTTGAGGCCCACCAGACAGCAGGTTGTCCCAACCAAGCATCCCATCATACTTTAGTAGACGAAATTACGCGTGCGCATTGTACTGCCAACCTTGTTTGTCGCTTCTGAATGTCCAGTGGTCAAGAGTGCTTTCCAAACATTCTGGTGCCACGCACCCAGCGCGCCATGCCCTGCAATGGCGCGCAGATCAAAGCGTGCCGCGTCTTGCGTTGGGGCTTGCGCTTGTGCACCTGCGGCGGGCTGTCAAACAACCCTGGCGTTGAATCACCGCCACCCTGGAGGGTCGTGCGTCCACATGTACGGACGGCGCACGCCCCGCTTGCGCTGGCTGGCGACGCTCGGCACCGCGTCCGCCTGGTGCGAATCCGCTCCCTCGATCGCAAGCGCCGCGGCGGGCCCGCGCTGCGTGGCAGCATCGCCGCAGTTCCTCTCACGCCCTCAAGCGGCCGAGGTTGCAGGCCCTATGATCGCTGGCGCCTGCATATTGCTGGGGTGCAAGGCAAAGGCCCCTCCTTGCGCCCCTTAGCGGCAGGCCCAAAACATACCGGAGTTTGGAGAGCAGCCACTGTTTGACCGTTGCTATGCACGGATACTGCCGTGCATGCCCTTTTTCTGTTCCTGTCGTGTTGTGTTGTCTGTGCGTGTGTGTCTCTGTGTGGCATCAATCCGCCTCCCTTACCTTCATCCCCCTGCTGTTTGCTGTCGGGCCCCACACATCAGGCTGTTGGCTTGCTTTTTCACCTGTTTGCCGCCTCTCCTTCTCACCTGCACACAATGCGCTTGTCACCAACCACCCAGTAATATGAGCGTTCCCTCTTTGTCGCAACCGTGTGGGGTCGGCGCACCTGGCGCGGAGGCGCCCTTCCTTCAGCGCCTCTACCGCCTCGTCTCACGGTCACACAGTCCTGCGGCAGCCTATGTGGCCCGCTATGCTGAATCCTTACAACCAAAAACGCAGACTTGGGGGTGCGAATATGGCTCAGTGAAGGACCTGTGTGCGGGCTGTAGGTTGAGGGGTGTCGGTTGAGCGGCGGTTCCCGCCCGCTGCCCCGCCTCCAACCGACCACCAGTATGTCAAGTGGATGGTGCGACAGGCTTCCAGAAACAAGGCTGTGTCGTGCGCCTGCACATGTAATGCTTGAGGATCATGGGTATGTCGGCCCTTGCCGTGGCGGTGCTGTTTGGGAGCCAACAGGAGCGGACGCGCCCCAACACGGCTGGGCAGCGGTGACCAAGGCAGACCATATGAAATTTACGCGTCTTTGATGCGCCTTGTTCTCTTGTTCGATCCCCTCATCCGTGATCCGTCTTTCGCCCCGCTGGGCCGTCCGAGCACACTGCGGGACGCGGTTCCCTCGTCTCCAAGGTCTCAAAAGATAATAGCCTCCAGCTTTGATCGTTGACAGCTCAGCGTCGGCCCTTCCTCCGCTCGAGCTGCTTGCACTGGGGAGCACGGCTACCGCGCTCTCCGCATTCAACACTGATAAGCTAGTGTAGCCTGTATCAGCGTGTTGCTCCGGCCGCCAGGGCCTGGCAGCCCCCGCTGTGAGGGACCCTCGCTCTGCATCGTCGCCCGCCGCCGTGACTGGCCGGCCCCTGCACCACGGCCTGCCTTCGCGGAGGGCGAAACGTCGCCGGCAGCGACGATGTCGACTGCAAAAGGGGACCGCCTGCAGCATCTCCACAAGTCGCGGCAGCTGGTGCGCTTTCTTGAGGATTTAGTTCCTCGCGAGGCCCCAGCCACCCCTTCCCGCCATCCTTCAACTTTGACCTCCTCCTCTGTTAGCCCAATCCCTCCTCCGTGCGGTCTTCCAAACTGTGGAATTGGATCACCCCTTTTGATGCGTTTCTCGGACCTGCTTGTTCACCGGGCAGCCCCCCACTGCATCTAACCCCTCACGCCACTGAACCAGCGACGACAACCCCCCCACCCCGGGACGGCCCACCGCCCTGCCCCAACGCCCCCCAAAACGACCCTTGCAGCTGTACCAACTGCCATGCGAGAAGCTGTTTGAACTTCCCGGCCGCCCCAACGTGCTGTACACCATCAAAAGCTACGCGTATGACCCCGTCAAGGGCGCAGCCGATGCGCGCCAGGAGGTGCGGGCAACGACGGGGAGAGGGGCACGCGGCTTCGCATGCTGTGCACAAAAGAGGGCGGTCACGAGCCGTGGGCACAAGCCCTTTGCGGTCATGCTTCACACATGCGCCTCGCTGCATGCGCTCACAGACATGACCAAGCGAATTACGCGTGTGCAGTATGAACACACATTTGTGCGCGCGCGCACACACACACACACACACACAATGCCATCAGGTTGGCTTCCTTTTCAAGGCCTTTGAGACTGGTCAGATAGGACCGCGGCGGCTGGCGCGCATGATAGGGGAGAACACGCCCCGCAACGCCACCATTCACGAGGTGGGTGTCTGGGGTTGTCGGTGTGAGTGTGCGGGGTGACTGTTGCTTCGGCGTCACTTGGCTGGATGGGCTGCTGCCTGTGTTCGTGCGTGTGGTCGTGCTGCAGGGTACAGGGGGGAGGATAGAGGTGATCGGAGAGGAGAAAACGGCGTTGTAGCAGCTTCAAACCGCCACATGTGACCACGAGAATGTGTCAGCACACAGGGGCTGTCTCCTGTTGAGGGGTTGGTGCCCTCCACACCGTCCTGCCACCGGCCGTTGGCGGGCGCGCTCGCACGCTTGGCTGCTAGCCGGCCTCGTGGCAGCTTGCGGCTCGGTGATCCCGGGCCTGCGACCTTCGTTGAAATGACGTGCCCCTGCCCACCTTGCGCCTTGTCTGCAGTACCTGGACTGGACTGTGACAGCGTTGGAGGCCAAAGACGAGACAGAATACGTGAGGAGGGGTGGTGGTGGGGGGGAGCAGGGTCGGCGGCCGGCTGAGCGGCTCAGCCCATGTGACTGGTGTGTTTCGCCGGGGAAGGCGGCCGATGAGCCCGTGGGGCAAGTGGTGAAGGCATGTATGCAACCGCCTTGGCCCCAGGCTGTTCGAAGCGTCGCTTTGCCATTCGCACTCGGGGCATGATGCCGCATCCATGGCCCCCCTCTCCAGCGCCCGCACGCGCACAGCGAGTCCCGCCTCCAAGACCTGCCGCGCACATTTCCCTGCCCTCCTCTCCCACTCCCCTCCTCGACCCCAAGGATTTCTCTGGGTTCCGCCTGCTGCTGCTGTACCCCCGGGAGCGCAACATGTGGCCCGCCCCCAACGGCAGCCGCCCCGAGGCGCGCGCCGACACGCGGCTCGGCGCGCCGCTGGACCCGTGGCCTGGCCTGCAGGCCAAGGGGCGCCCGCTCAGCGCGGCCACCATCCGCAGCGGCCCGGGGTACCTGGAGGTCCCCTTTGTGGCGACCCACGAAAACAAGCGCGGCCGCGGCTTCGGGCGCTGCGTGGTGGAGGCGATCGAGGACGTGGCGCGCGCGGTCGGGGTGCCGCAGCTGCTGCTGTGCAGCACTGTGGAGGAGCACGTGCAGAGCACATGGAAGCACCTCGGGTTCGTCGAGACAACAGACGCTGACCTGGACAGGCTGGACGTGCAGGACCCCGACCTCATACACATGCAGGTGCGGGGCGCTGTCGGGGGCCCCGGAGCGAGGGCAGGTTCTGGAGGGTGGAGACGCCCCGGGTGGAGTCTCACAGGGTGAACGGCATGGGCCTGCAGACCACTGCTGGCCTGACAGCTGGCATCCAGGCTGCGCATCCAGGCTGGGCATGGGGTTCCTATTGTGACGTCAACCCATTGAGACACTCACCAGCACGAAACCACCTGCGACCCCAACCTCCTGCTCTCGTCACTCTGCTGCGCGACAGAACACCCTACAAATGCACAAAGCTGTCCCTGCCGCCCGCCGCTGGCGCGCCGTCAAGATCAAGCACGAGGCCTTTGTGGCCCGCACCTACGCGCCGCTGGACGGCCCCGGCGCGCGCGGCGGGCCACCCGGGCGCGCGCAGGCGTCCGGGCCGCTGCTCGGGATGACGAACAGCAACCACGGCGGCGCCAACGGCGCCGCCAGCAGCTATCAGACGGCGAGCAGCCTGGGGGTCAGCGGCGGCGGCTTTGGCGCCGATGCGGACGGGGAGTTGGACGGCGGCAGCAGCTACCCGCATAAGGTGGGGCCCGGACGGAAGCTGGGCGGGGAGCAGCAGCAGCAGCAACACCAGCAGCAGCAACACCAGCAGCAGCAGCAGCAGCAGCAGCAGCAGCAGCAGCAGCAGCACCCACCGGCAGTCTATCAGCAGCAGCAGCGGCCGCCGCCACAGCAGCATCCGCACCAACAACCGCAGCAGCAGCAGCAGCACCAGCAGCAGCAAAGCGTGCAGCAGCATATGATGCGGCCGTTACAGCAGCAGCCGTCCGAGGCGCTGTCGGACGTCCTGGTGTTTGTCAAGCCTGGGATGGCCGTGGAGGCGATGGAGGTCGGGTGATGACTGTACCCTCGTCTGCCGCCCCTTGGCCCATGTAATGAGACCTTGCTAACGCCTTGGATCGCGCAAAGCGCATGCGTGCCGCCCTGTCATAGTTCTGGCTTCGCCGGGGCGGCTGTTCAACCGCTGGTGTGCCCGCTCATCTTCCCTGCGAGGCGGACGTTCGCCGCCTGTTTGTCGGGCCCGCGCTCCCGCGCATGGATGCGGCGAGCCTTGCGTCTCTCACACTACCTTGCGTTTTGCAACCCGTGGGTCGCTTTGCGTGGCCCTTGGCAAGCGCTGTGCCTGCTGCTTGCTTGGCAGAAGCTGGCCGTACTCGGGCCTATACAACAGGCAGGCTACGCTGTGCATGTGGCCGTGCCGACCCAGGAGTGCAGGCACGGTTTTTCGCATCGGATCTGTTGAAGTTTCCGGTTCCATTGCTGAGTAGCCCTGGCGGGTGCTGCTATTTCGCACCTGTGCAGGTGCCCTGCGCAGGTTGCTGCGTGGCTAAGCCACATGTCTAGCATTTGCTGAGCTCTTCTTTCCTCGCTGCCCCGCTAGCATGCATGTGTCCGCTCTTGGGCGCTGCCGCCCGTCTTTAAGTGCAAGCCCCCCCCCCCCGGGCTCCGACCGCCGCGCAGTCGGGCGTGTTTCTCCTGGCATGAGCCCCGCCTGGGCAGCTACATGCGCCTCCTGCTGGCACGGCTCGGCACCCCCGTTATGTTTTTGAGTGTGCAGCCACCCGTGCCTCCTGCGCGCGAGCGCAAGCCCGCTGCTGCTTTTTGCACGGGCCACGCTCAGCACCGCAGTGCAGGTGTGTGCCCAACGGCGCGCATCATGTAATTGACCTGAAGATCTGACCCTCACAGGCGTTAAGCAGCAGAGGTTGAAGGTGGCTGACACGCGCAGACTTTGGGACGATGCTGTGGCCGATTTCGTCCATGGATGCATCGAAGCCAGCGCAGCTGCTCGTGCTGTTCTGAGCCGCCAAGCTGGCGGTTGGGCTCGCGGACTGCATATGCTCAGGCGCAACAGCAGCCAACGGCACAGGATTAGATTTCTGGCACCGAGTCATGCTTACCAACGCTGTGCAGTTACCCGGGCTCGTTTCACCCCCTGGGAGACACGCAGCTTGGGTGAACAAATACGACGGCAACGGTCACAGAGCCCAACTTGCAGTACCGCATGTTAATTTAGAACTATCTTGCAGAGTTGCGTGGCCGTAATATATCCATACTTCGACTGTTGTTCCGAAAGGCTGCTGCGTGTCGACCGATCACGTGGCCGCGTCGGTGCTCATTGCTCGGCGTGCCCATCGGCATGGTCGGTATGGATATCCCCGGAGCGACGCGGGGTGAGCCAGGACGTGTGGCCTGGCGGCCGCCGGTGGCCGCTGAGGCACCTCGCGCAAGCACTGCGGCGCTTCATCGTGTCGAGCTTCTCCCAATAGGGGCACGCAGCGCCATTCACGCCAAATGCGTGCTCATTGCATAGCCAGGCGCGCACCGTTGCGGCCGGCTGCATCCAGACTTCTCCCCCTCTGTCCCGAGGTGGCCGCCTTCCAGCACCTGTAGCTCCCCACCTAACAGGCCCAATGCCCAAGCCAACTCGCCCCACCGTCGATCCCCCGTGGCACACGCGCACGCGCGCCCTCGTCCGCAGCCGCCAGCAACGAGTGGGAGGCGGACCAGCTCGCCAGGCCCTTCCTGAAGGCGGCGGAGGATGGCGACGCGGCCGCAATCAGCCGGCTGCTGCGCCAGGGCGCGGACATCAACGTGAAGGAGGAGCCCAACCAGAGCCAGCGCTACTCGATCGGCTGGACGGCCGGCAAGACTGCGCTGGTCAAGGCGGCGCAGCAGGTGGGTGGGGGCGCGTGACTGGGACGTGGGGCGGGCGGGTGTGAGTGCGCTGCAGGCGAGAGTGTAATTAAAAACGGGGGGAGCCCCATAGGTGTGGGCGCCCGCGCCGCCCGGGGCCTTCCCATCACCCCGCGTTACACACGCAGCTGGCCGCAGGCGGCCTGCAGCCTTTAAACAGAAGCAGCCTACGATGTGTGTTCAGCGTCATTGACAAGCGTGGCGCCAACGTTCGGTTCTTTGTCCCTGCAATGCGCTTGAATTCCTGTCACACAATGCTGATGCTACCAAGTCATATCCCTTGAGCCTGGATGGCTCCAGGAGCGGGCGACCGCGGGATTTTGTAACAATCCTAATCCTTATCCTGCTATCATCGCCCGCCCTGCACCGCTGCGCACGCGTGCAGGGCCACATTGAGTGCGTGCGCGTGCTGGTGGCGTCAGAGGCAGACCTGGAGGCGCGAGACGACGACTACTGGACCGCCCTGCACTGGGCCGCCAACAACGGTGGGCGCGGGTCTGTTTTGCAGCGCATCCCTGAGGAAGTGATGAGGGGTACACTGGGAAGGGGGCGGGCGGGCGGGGGGGTTCTGGGCTTGCAGTGTCGGTGTGGCAAGGCGGGGCCTCCGCCTCCAATCCCCTTGGAGGGTATCGATGTCCACGCGCGCACGGCACAAGTTATGCACGCCTCACCGCGTGCAGCTGCGCGGACACATGGACCGGTAAAGAAAGAGGCCTGCTCGGAGTTGGTGGCAAAAAAAGCTGGCTGCACCAGGCCCGCCAGTGTTGGCAGGTCGCTGCACACAGCGGCCGCTGCTGCCTTGCCTCGGCCGCGACCCGCCGTCTCCCTCGACCAATCGACTCACGCCGCCCCAGCCCCGGCTTCCCTTCTGCCCTACCCCTTGCGCCCCTCAGGCCACGCTGCTGCGGCCAAGCTGCTGCTGGACGCGGGCGCCAAGGCCAACCCAAAGGACCACGAGAAGCGCACCCCCCTGACATACGCCGCTATCAGGGGCTACCCCGGTGAGGCACTGCAGCAGCTGCTGCTGCTGCTGCTGCTGCTGCTGCTGCTGCTGCTGCTGCTGCTGCTGCTGCTGCTGGGGCCTTTATACATTTCAAAAGGGCACATTGGGTGTCTCGGTTCCCCAACCACGAGTTTGCTAATCACAAGTTGTTTGGCAGACTCGAAACACTAATCGAAAGCTGGCCCTGTGTTTGCTGAGTGCTGCAGCCGGTGCACTTGCTGCAGAATCAGTGTGCGAATGAGTCGGGTGGATGCTCTGCGGGCGCCCGCCATCGGTGCGTTCTCACTGGCGCCACCGCGTGGCCGGTCATCGCCTATTCACTCCTAACTGTCCCGACCCACACATGCCTTTGGACGCGCCCAACCCCTTCATCTCGTTCAACCCCTTCCACCCCTCCAGAGGTCGTGCAGCTGCTGCTGGAGAAGGGCGCCCACGCGGCCGGCGTCGACCGCTTCGGCAAGAGCGCCCTGTCACTCGCGATCGAGCACGGAAACAGGTGCGCACGTGCACTGCGCGAGCGCGCACGTGTGTGTGGTGTTTGTGTAGGGGCGCACGCGTGTGTTCGGTTGCTGCTGTGGCAGCATGTGTGCGCGGGAGGATGTGGACGAGGGACACGCCACCAGCCGCAGGTCAGCCAGCAGCGTGTGTGGCGGCCCTAGGGGTGGCAGTAGGTGGGTCGTGCCGGTTCCGTCCGTGCAGCAGCCGCTGGGGCGTGCAGGCCCACACCTTATTGCCGCACTGCACCACTCACAGGACTGCGATGCCCCAGCCGACGATATCCTATAGGCGTTCCTCCCATCTCCCACAGCCAAGCAATCGGCCGCCTTCCTCACATTGGACCCCTCTACACCCCACCCACCCTCCAAAGCTCAAGTGCAATACTCTTGCATGCACCACAATCCCCCGTCACGCCCCGCAGCGCCGCTGCGCGCCTGCTGCAGGAGCACGCGGAGCGCAGCATGCACGGCCGCGTGTCGCCGCCGTGCGACCCCGAGGTGGTGCGTGAGCTGCAGTGCGAGAGGGACGAGGCGCGCGCCAGGGCGGTGGAGCTGGAGGAGCGCTGCAGGGCGGTGGAGGCTGAGCTGGCCGCGCTCAAGGCGGGGACAAGCTGTGTGTGAGGCGGCGTGAGGCGCGAATGTTCTGCGCGCGCCTACGAGCGCTGGCAGATGCGGGGGTGAAGAGTCGTCAATCATACCGGATGGCTGCGTGGTGGAGCAGGGAGGGGGTGAAGGGAGGAAGGATGATTGAATGCAGGTGACGATGACAGCGCAAGCCTTTGTTGGTGCATCTGATGGATTGCTGAGGGACCGAATTTCAATTCGCGCCTGGACTTCAGGCAGAGTTTGGGCTCTGCACTGTGCGTGCTTTGTGTGTGGCGCACCACAAACGGCTGGGCTGCTTGGTGCACCTGCTCGCTCGCCGCCTGCCTGCAGTCCAGTTCCCTTCCTGGATATGTTCTGCGTCTCTGTGGGAATTGCACCACCATGAATGCTGTCAAACAATAAAAATAATTAGTTCTTTGGACACAAGTTATTCCTGGCTCCACGCCATGCATGGTGCTGTATGCATTGAGGCTTGATGGACCCGTCATCTGCTGCCGCGGACGCAGCTGGCTTGCTCAGACCGTGGGGATGCGCGTGGGGTAATCGCCATTGGAAGTTATAAAAACAAGCAGGGCCCGCAACCGCAACAATTGCTAGCAAGGCAACATGCAATTTCAACATAACCAGGAGTCCTGAGCTGAGGGAACAGCTCCCAGAGATAGCTGTGCACGCGCCAGGGGATGATAGCCCACAGCTTTGCATGACGATCCCAGAGCGCATCAACAACGGAACCCTCCCCAGGGCTGCGATGCACACAATCGTGTGACACGACCAAGAGCCAAGCAAAATCAGAGCCTGCTGGCGCCAGCAAGCACTGCTGCACATGTGGGAGGCTCCTGTCGATGCAGCACCATTGAGCGCCATATCCTGGGACGCGGCCTGCGCAGCAGGTCAACGCGCCAATCGTGGGAGAATTGCCTGCAAAGGGTGCAGAGGTCCATTGACACCGAGCAGCTGGATGTGGGCAGGGCTGGCGCTGCCGGTGTGTCTTATCAAGAATTCAAAGGGTGCATGGGGTTGTAGGGGTCAGTATACACTGACCCCTATCGCTTTGAGCACGCTGCTGCTTGCATCTGCCGTGTGGGGTGTCGGTCTGCGGTGGTGACCACTCTGGGCGCCCCACAGTAATCGGACCCTCGTCAATGCATGCATGCTACGACAAAACTCTGTCTATACACTGAAGAAAACTTTAAATAGACAATCACGGGCGTGTCACGTTCGTTCGACTTACCAGTGCGGTAGTGAGCCAGCCGTGACACTCGTGTTTTGATCCGTGACCCACGCGAATTATTCGGGTGACACTGTCACCCGTGACCACGCCCCGTGATGCAAGTGGTCTGCCCAGCCGTGGATGTCACGGCCAAACGACCGTGGTTGACCCGTGCCTTGTCCGTGCATCTCGTTCTTTGAGTGGCAAAGCCAATCAATTTCTGAATGAGACACCATAATCAACTTGCTTTCAACTTCGCGCATGGTGAGTGAGCACGTCAAGGGCGCCTGCTGGGGGCCGACACGCAGGCAAAGGCAAGGCGGCTTTGGGTGTGCCCTGTGGAGCCGAGTCTGAGGATTGTCTTGGGTCCACCTGGCCGATAACATCACAGTGGGCCTCTGTAAAGCCGCAGGAGGGGCACACCTTTTGCCAGGGGATTGTATGTGTGCGCACGGGTCTGAGCCCCTGGAGACCGTCCCAGCACGCCCGTGCAGCTGGCCAGCCATGGTGTCACACCTGCATCTGCCTGAATGAATGCACGCAGCAGATGGATGAGGATTACGATTTGGAGGATTATGTCTCCTACAAATACGCTGGTGGAGTTGTTGGGGAGCGGGCGGTGGACCACGCGCCCGCCCCTCATCATCGCGAGCCGGCGCAGCCCGCGCAGCAGCACGACCGCCGCCACCAGCAGCAGGAGCACCAGCACAACCACCGCCGCCACCACGGCGGCAAGCGTGATGACCGCATCCTGCTGCTGTTCGACCTGAACGGTGCGTGGGCGCTTCAGCGTTTCATGGGCAGGGGCACCCGTCATGCAATCGCACGGCAACTGCTGGTCGGCACCAGCACGCACCAGCAGCTGGCAGCTGCGCCGGCCAGCTGACCCGTCAGCGCGCTCACGCACGCCCAGCGGCACCCCTTGATCACCTCGTCCCATCCCTCGGTAACCCGACCCCTCCAAAGGCGTGCTCACAGACCACACGGCCCCGCGCATGGAGGGTCGCAGCATCCGCCGCGACCACGTGGTGCGGCCCCACATTGAGTGCCTGCTGGCGCTGCGAGAGCACTTCCGCCTGGGGATCTACTCCAGCGCCATGCGGCACACCATCGACCGCGCTCTGGCGCTGGTGCGCTCGAATCTGCTGGCCATGAGGCGGCAGGGCGTGGAGGGTGAGCAATGTGCTGTGCTGCGCGGCTGGGTGGGGTTGGGCGGGGACCAGGTGTTGCAGGGGCGCGGCTGCTGGCTTTGGGGCAGCTGAGGCCCACGGGCGCCTCCGATGCTAGTGTGCAGCGCTGGGCGTGACTCTGTATCGCGGTCCTGGTGTGCTTGAAACTCTTCCGATGCGGGATTGTATGTGGATGTAGGTGGGTGCATAGGCTCACACCACCAGGAGCGCCGCTGCTTGCGCGTCTTCGATGCAACTTTCCTCTGTTATGCACCCGCTGCCAAATCATGCACGCACCTTCCCCCTCCCCGCCCCCAGTCCCGGACGCCCCCCTGTTTGAGGTGATCATGCACCGCGACCACTGCGCCCCAGACCTCCACTGGCGCCAGCGCCCCGGCGGCAAGGAGTGGTCGACTGTAAAGCCGCTGGCGCGCCACGGCCTAGACCTGGCGCGGTGTGTGCTGGTGGACAATGATTGGCACAAGAGCGTGAAGGGGGAGGAGGCCAACATGCTGCTGGTGCCTGACTGGCTGCAGGAGCCAGGTGGGGTGCTGGGTTGTTGACAGCGGCCCCAATAGAGAGTTCGGCGGGGCTTTGAAACGAGTGAAGCATCTTTGACGCATTGTGTGTGTGTTTTTTGAGGTTTTGGGGTGTGTCTGGAGGGCCGGGGCGGAGGTTTGGAGGAGCGATGCGGCCTGCCGGGCAGCGCCGGACCGCGTTTGGCGTCATGCGTTCTCACACGGTGACAACCGCGTCAGCTGATGCACGCGCCATCGTTCAGACCCGCCGGATGCGAGCCGGGCTTCACGGCAACACACAAGCTGCCTGTCCGCCACCAGGCACCTCTCAGGGCCCCCGAGACACCGCCTTGACGGCCCCTGGTCGTTCGGACGCACACTCCTCGAAAACACACCCGCAGTCTCCAAACCCTTTGCAACCCCCTTTCTCCCCAACGCACCCTCAGTCTCCAAACAAAAACCTTGGCATCCCCCCTCATTCCCAACACACCCGCAGTCTCCAACGCCGACCTGCCCGTGCTCGTGCACCTGCTGCTACGCCTGCTGCCGGGCCGCGCCGACGTGCGTCCCGCCGCGGCGGCAGTGTCGCAGGGCCTCGTGCACGCGCGGCTGGCACGCTTCGGCCCCGGGGCCCAGCCCATCAACATCCCCTACACTGACGGGCGAGTCACGCATGGGGTGGGCCCGGACGGCCTAGAGCCCGGCCTCGTGGCAGCAGCTGTCAAGGCCGTAGAGGAGGCCGCCGGTGACGCGGCTGCCGCCTCAGGGGCTTCGGGTGCGCCAGCGGCAGGCCTAGTGGCTACGCACGCCGCCGCCGCGCAGGCCGCGCGCGCCGCGTGCGACCGCCGGGCCGATGGGCAAGTTGTCCAGGCCCCGTCGCGCGTGGATCGCGCTGCAGCCCAGCAAACGGCTGTGGGAGGGCAGTGGTGGACAGAACCTCTTGGCCCGCGATACCACGAGCGCCTGGGGTGGTGAAGCAAGCGACACCATGGCGGCACCTGGCGCCGGCCTGCGGGCTTCCACCTGAATTGCATTGAGCTGCCTGGCCACAGCCAGCGCCCTGCGCCCGCTGAAAACGACTAATCGACGCCCATTGTGCACGACAATGACGCCCCCAAGGCGCCCTTGCGAGGTCTGCAGAGCAAACATATCTGGCACTTTGAGGGGGTGTGGCGCAGTGTGCCGCGCTCTGCGTGGAGAGCGGCTCGCAGCTGCTGGCGTGTGCTTGGGTGCATGCATACGCGCAGCGATGAAAAGCTCAATTGGTCTTCACTTGACGCGCCCGTGCCAGACTCACGGAGCGGGCGAGGTAGAGGTCACCCACAACTCTTGCTTGACAATGCCCTCGTTGGACTAGTCCAGAAAGGGGATTGTGAAGTGGGAGTTGTGGGTAACCCCTCCATCGCCCGCTCCCTGAGCCCGGCACGGGCGAATCGCACGTGGAGGGGCGCGTGGCTGCAAATGCTTGGTTGATGATTCGCAGCGGAGGGCGGCGCGCCAGGGTCACTTGAATCCCTGTCACAATGCTGATGCTACCAAGTCATATCCCATGGCTCATATGAGCCTGGATGGCTCCAGGAGCGGGCGACCGAGGCGGGGATGTTGTAACAATCCTGATCCTAATCCTAATCCAGGCGCCCTTTGGCAGCCTATGCAGTGGGGGTGCAAGCACATTAGAAGATGACAGGCAACCGCTTGCGGCCAATGGCTGACGCATGCCCGACACACTGTTGGCAGGAAGTACCGGTACAGGCAGTGAACACTGTTGCACCTGGAACCCGGTGGGCAAAGGAGCTGTTGAAGCAGCTCACTGCGAATACAGCCACCCACTCAAAGCACCACTGCTCCCCAAATAATCGTGCTATCATGTCTGCCCAAATTGCTTCAGGTAAATTGGCCGCCAGAAGATGATTAGGTGACATGAGCCGTTGCGCCGATCGCTTGAAATCGTGCCCGTGAGCGCATGCACCTGGCCGCAGGGACCAGCCCAAGCCCTCAACGACGAGAGGACCGCAGGGCTTCTTTTGTCGCTTGCTGGTGCTGCCAGTGGTGGCATCCGCCCAGACAGTCGCGGCGCAGCGCGAGCAGCTGCCCGCTTGCGCGGCGCCACCTACGCACCTGCGCGCCTGCCACTGCGCCGGGCCAATCGCCGCGCGGCGCTTTCCATCTCCCTCTTTCTCTGCCGAGCACGTTCGTCAGCGTGCCGCATACCCGAACCTTTCCCTTTGGGAGTTTGTGGGCCCGAGGCCAGCGTCGCCAGGATGGTGAGCCCGTCGCGCAATGAGCTTCACGGACGTGGCGCCCGCATGTATGCGAGGGCTCCTCCGTCAGCCAAGCCCGTCCAGCGCGCGGTTTGCCACACGCCGCCTCGGCACCAGATCTAACTCCGCTCGATCCCCGCGCCCTCCCACTCCGCGCCTTGCAGGTGAAGTTCACGGTAATTATCTGGCACGGCTGGAGCTGCAGCAGGCGCGGGGAGGCGGGAGTTTCTTTGCAGCACGGCCCGCTGATCGCCTGCTGTTGCTCTCCCCGCAGATCGAGGACATCCGCGCCCTGATGAACAACAAGTTCAACATCCGTAACATGAGTGTTATCGCTCACGTCGACCACGGTGCGGGGGCGGGCAGCGGGCAGGCGCCCTGTGTGGGGGCCAGGTGTGGGAAGGGAGCAACCAGCGAGTGCGAAGTGGCTCTGTGCCTGGCCGCTGATCGCCGGTCTGCTCGCTGTATGCAGGCAAGTCGACGCTTACGGACTCCCTGGTGGCTGCTGCGGGTATCATGGCGCTGGAGCAGGTGCGCAGTGCGGCAGCGCGGCCGCAATGGGTTACTGACGACTGACGCGCAGAGCGCTTCGTGTTCTGTGTTGCTTGCACAGGGCGCTGCAAGGCGCCATCTCACAATTCTTGGATCGTGTATACACATCACTGCACGCGGCCCTGCTGATGCGGCGACATCCAGCGGCGCAGCATCATCCCGACCCTGCCTGCCCCACCCTCACACCCCCACCCTCCGCGCGTTCCCCCCAGGCCGGCGACGCCCGCCTGACGGACACCCGCGCCGACGAGCAGGAGCGCGGCATCACCATCAAGTCCACGGGCATCTCCCTCTACTACGAGATGACTGAGGAGGCCCTGAAGAACTTCTCGGGCAAGAGGGACGGCAACTCGTACCTCGTGAACCTCATCGACAGCCCTGGCCACGTGGACTTCTCGTCCGAGGTTACCGCCGCGCTGCGCATCACCGACGGCGCGCTCGTCGTGGTGGACTGCGTCGAGGGCGTGTGCGTGCAGACCGAGACGGTGCTGCGCCAGGCGCTCGGCGAGCGCATCCGCCCCGTGCTGACGGTGAACAAGATGGACCGCTGCTTCCTGGAGCTGCAGCTGGAGGGCGAGGAGGCGTACACCACCTACCTGCGCGTGATTGAGAACGCCAACGTGATCTTGGCCACCTACCAGGACGACGCGATGGGCGACCTGCAGGTGCGTGTTGTGGGGGGGAGGGGGGCGTAGGGTGCGGTGTCGGGCTGGCTCGCGGCGAGTGAACGGGGGAGCGGCGTGGGGTGGCATGCGGCTGTGGCGAAGGGGGTTGGGACGAGCAAGAGAATGCGAGTGGGGAGCAGCGGGGTGGGGTGCCTCTCGCGCAGCAGGAGTGAAGAGGGTGGCGGGGGTGGGGTCGCAGCAGCTGCTGGTGTTGTGGGGGCTGGGCCGAGTCGCGGGTGGTTTATTGGACCACAGCCAGACTCCAGGCCTGTAAGATGGGCTTTCAATTGGCCGCGGGCTACGGGCTGCCCGCGTGCCGGTCGGGCCCGCCACAAGAGCGCGCCAAATAGGCCACGCCACGGAGTGTGTGCGGGTCTCACATGCCACCGATACCTTGGCCGGCGAGCGACAGGGCATCGGTGGTGTCGCAGGCCCGGCTGCCTGCCTTGAGCCGCTGGGGCCTTTTGTGGAACGCCGTGCTACATGCTGCTCCGCTTTCATTCAAGCAGCCTGCCAAGCAGCCGCCTCATCCTGCCCCTGTCACCCCTTGTCTCCCAACACACACACACACACACACACACACACACACACACATACACACAGATGCGTACACAAACACACACGTACACCCACACACACACACAGATGCGGACACAAACACACACGTACACACACACACACACACACACACACACACACATTGACACACACACACACGCTCACACACAATTACCAGGTGTACCCCGACAAGGGCACCGTGTCGTTCAGCGCTGGCCTCCACGGCTGGGCCTTCACCCTGACCACCTTCGCCCAGGTGCGGCCCCAGGGCTGCGCGCGCACACGCAGCGGCGGCGGCGTGCCATGGACGCCAGCAGATGCCCGGCCTGCCCGCCCCAAGCTGTGTGACGCATGTGCCGTTTGCAGGCTGCAGATCGCTGCCGGCTGTGTCGACTTCTGGCCAGTGCGCCTCTGTGCATATCTCCACCCACTTGCCACGGACGCCGCCGCCGTGGTCGTCCCGGCAAGTGTTGTATTGTTGCGGCGCCCCTGCTCACTGTCTGTCCCCTCTCCGCCCAAACCACAGATGTACGCCGCCAAGTTCGGCACCAGCGAGGCCAAGATGATGGAGAAGCTGTGGGGCGACAACTTCTTCGACCCCGCCACCAAGAAGTGGACCAAGAAGCAGACCGACTCCCCCACCTGCGTGCGCGGGTTCGTGCAGTTCTGCTACAACCCCATCAAGCAGGTGCGCGGCGCGACGGGGGCAAAGGCGAGGGGTGGGAATGCCCGCTTGACGTCGGCAGCCGCAGCAGGCGGGGAGCCGCTTGCTGGGCGGCCGGTGGCACCTGGCGTTCGGTTGCGGTGGAGCGGTTCAGTTCCGGACGGCAGCAGCGCGTGGCAGGGGTGGCGGCAGAACTCCCACAGAGGTGCCAGGCAGTGGCGCGTTGCGCTGTGCAGCACTGGCTTCTCAGCGACTCTGCAACTGCACACAAACACCCCTGAACCCCCTGCCGCCCGCCCTGCTGCCCCCGTGTGCTCCAGGTTATTGACCTGGCGATGAACGACAACAAGGACAAGCTGTTCAAGCTGCTGGAGAAGGTCAACTGCCTCGACAAGCTCAAGAGCGAGGACAAGGAGCTCGTGGGTGCGTGACTCATGGGTCTCTCATTTGACCAGCGTGGCGGGGGCACCGAGGACGACTGGGGTGGACGGGGTGCGTGAGTGTGTGCTTTGTGTGCAGGTACGTGAGGGTGTGTGCATGGGCGCGCCGGAGGGCCAGGGTCACGGCGTCACAAGTTGCCCGGAGCGTGCAGAGCCCCCCCCCTCAATCGGCGGGCGAACGCCGAGTTCTTCGGGGTCGCGCTCGCCGCGCCTCGGGACAGTCTTCCCCGCATTCTCTGAGTGTGAAGCCCCCGGTTGTCGCCCCCCTCACTGGTCCCGATTACGAGGGTGACACCCCCTTCTTGTATGGGCTCTTTCCACCACCTCCGCCAGGCAAGCCCCTGATGAAGCGCACCATGCAGTCGTGGCTGCCCGCGTCTGAGGCGCTGCTGGAGATGATCGTGTACCACCTGCCCTCCCCCGCCATTGCCCAGAAGTACCGCGCCGACGTGCTCTACGGTGGGCGGCAGCTTTGGGGGCACAAGTGGCTGCAGGGGTGGGGGTGGAGGGTGGTGTGCGTGTGCAGGCACTGGTGCATATGAACAAATTCAGTGCAGACAAGTCTCGCACTTGCATTTGTGCGCAAGCTGCAGTCTTGGCGATGCTGCCCAGTGCACGCAGCCCGCAGTACACGCCGGCGGGGCCTCCAGCCCTCCAAGACATGCTCGGATCCAGCCAACACACCCGCCGCCAGGGCCTGTGCTCAACCCGTCCCCCACGTCCCCAACCCTCAAACCACAACCCCAGAGGGCCCCCTGGACGACCAGTACGCGGACAGCATCCGCGCCTGCGACCCTGACGGGCCCCTCATGATGTACGTGTCCAAGATGATCCCCACCGCCGACAAGGGCCGCTTCCTGGCGTTCGGCCGTGTGTTCTCGGGCACCGTGTCCACCGGCAAGAAGGTGCGTATATGCTCTTGTGTGTGAGAGGGACTGTACGTGTGAGAGGAGGAGAGAGTGCGGGCGGCGATGCCTGCGCTTGCCTGCCACCTGCTACGACGCCTGCTCGGCCTGCCGGCTTGGTCTGGCCCACTCGTTCGCGCGCGGCGGGTGCCTCGCCTTTAAGAGTTTTGGGTGTTGCAAAAGCGCCCCCTTCAAGCCTCTTCTGAAGCCCACCCCCCTTCCGATGCGACCTTCCCCCACCCCCCAAGGTGCGCATCATGGGCCCCAACTACGTTCCCGGCGAGAAGAAGGACCTGACCGTGAAGAGCGTGCAGCGCACTGTGCTGTGCATGGGCCGCAAGCAGGAGGCCGTGGAGTCGGGTGAGGGAACGCGACAGGGCCTCCTCCGGCAGCCGCACACTGTGGTGGCTGGGGGCACAATGCATTATGTTGATGCAATGCAATTTTTCTCAGGGGTAGGGGTGTGCGATACGTGCGCACCTGCGTCACGTTTGGGCGATTGGTTGTGGGGTTGGATGGACGCCTGGTCGGCTTTGTGGCGGCCTGACGGGTGACACGGCCTGATGTGATGCCACCCAGCAGGCCGACCAGGGGGGAGCTGCAGGCGTTACAGCGTCTACTGATTATCGAAATCCATTCCCTTCACATGCGCACACATGCCAAACACACACGCCCACACTTCACAAATGGTGCTTCCTCTCCCCCACCCTGACTCTCACACACACACACACATTCACACACCACTCATGTCGGCCCCCCCAATCTCCTCCAGTGCCGTGCGGCAACACCGTGGCCCTGGTGGGTCTGGACCAGTTCATCACCAAGACTGCCACCATCACCAACGAGTCCTGCGAGGACGCTCACCCCATGAAGGCCATGAAGTTCAGCGTGTCGCCCGTCGTGAGGGTGGCCGTGGAGCCCAAGGTGGGGATTTGGGGCGTGTGCTTGTGCGTGTGTGTGTGTTTGTGTTGAGGGTGTTTAGGCATCTCATGCCGCCCATCCCCCCCGTCCAAAGCCCGCCTCGCCTTGCCAGCACTGCGTGTAGTCTGCTTTCTTGCCCGCTGGCGCAGCTGCACACCCAGATGGCTCCCACCCTCATTGACCAGAAGCCTCATTCCCATCTACGCCTGCTCTTGCATGTGATTGCATCCGCTCCTTCCCACCTTTCGACCCCCCCCCCACACACTCCCGAAAACCGCCAGGTGGCGTCTGACCTGCCCAAGCTGGTGGAGGGCCTGAAGCGCCTGGCGCGCTCCGACCCCATGGTGCAGTGCATCATCGAGGAGACCGGCGAGCACATCATCGCGGGTGAGAGGGGGGCGGTTGCGGAGTGTGCATGGAAGGTCACGCAAACATCTTGAGCCCTGTCTGCCTCCCAACAGTGTTGCAGATTCTGATTGCCGCTGCCCATTTTGGAGAGCGACGCCGTTGTGTGTGGTTTGTGTCGTGATGGGACGAGAAGGCTGTGTGCGTGCATGCGGAGAACGAATGCGTCAGTTTGCTGGGGCAACGGCAGGATGGGTGTTTTCAGGGCGACCATCGGCTTGACCAGAACTTTCCCCCCAGCTCTCACAACCCTTTCCCCGCCCGCCCATCCTCTCCCCCCAACAGGTGCCGGCGAGCTGCACCTGGAGATCTGCCTGAAGGACCTGCAGGACGACTTCATGGGCGGCGCCGAGATCCGCGTGTCCGAGCCCGTGGTGTCGTTCAGGGAGACTGTCAGCGACAGGTCTGACCACACCGTCATGTCCAAGTCCCCCAACAAGCACAACAGGCTGTACCTGCAGGTGGGGAGGCCCTCTCGTTGCGTGTTTGTGTGAGTGAGAGTGAGTGCGTGAGTGTGCTTGTGCCAGGGCTCTGGATGTCAGATGCGCAGGTGCAGCCGAGCCAGGGGTGGTTTCGGGCTTCCACTGACTTGGCTTTCCCTTCGTCACGGCTGCACGTCATGCTTGCCATGTCATAATCATTGAAACCTGCATATTCCTGCCACGTCATTCACCACCCCTCATCTCACATCCACCTCCACCTCACGGCCCCACCCCACCCCAGGCGCGCCCCATGGAGGACGGCCTGGCTGAGGCCATCGATGAGGGCAAGATTGGCCCGAAGGACGACCCCAAGGTGCGGCCGCGGGCAGGGCCTCCTGCAGCGAAACGCCGCTACTTGAGAACCTGGGTGGAAGCCAGCCAATCGCCTCTGCTCTCAGGCAACCTGGTAACCTGAGGGCACCACCAGCAACATCAACCAGGCCGGCCACACGCCTCATACAGCCCCAACCTCCGCCGCTTCTGAGCCCGGCTGCCTTGCAACACCCCCAATTCCTTTGCCCCAGGTGCGCTCCAAGACCATGTCGGAGGAGTTTGGCTGGGACAAGGACCTGACCAAGAAGATCTGGTGCTTCGGCCCCGACACCATGGGCCCCAACATCCTGGTCGATGTCACCAAGGGAGTGCAGGTGGGTTCATCTTGGGGACCCCGGGATGGCCGCAGGGGCGAACACGGGCAGCAGTCGACACCCGCCTGCACGGACGCAAGGGGGGCAGTCAACAGGGCGGGGACGGGGGGCAGGGGCTGCCGCTGCGCGCAACCCTGTCGGATCGCCCGCGCGCGCACCCTCACGGTGCACAACTTGCAACCTGACTTGCAACCTCAGCCACATCGTGCCCTGCACGCAGAGCTTGCCTAACCTAGACACACACGTGCAGCCCTTTCACGCAGTTACGCGGGCGCACACACGCGTGCACACACACACACACACACACACACACACACACACACACACACACACACACACACACACACACGCGCTTCCCCACCCAGTACCTCAACGAGATCAAGGACTCGTGCGTGGCCGCGTTCCAGTGGGCCAGCAAGGAGGGCGTGATCGCGGAGGAGAACATGCGCGGCATCGTGTTCGAGGTGGGGGCATGGAACACGGGTCGCACAACGGTGGCCTTTTCATGAGGGCGCGTGGGGGATGGAACAGCATGCAATCCTGGCCGTTCCTCCTGGCGGGGGGCCAGCGCTGCGCCATGCACACCCTTTGCGAAGGAGGCACCACGCAGTCGACAGCTGCTGGTCCATGTGTTCACTCTTGCTCCAGCCACCAACAACGCACCCCCTCCCCTCCCACCCACACACCCACCCGCAACAAAGGTCCATGACGTGGTGATGCACGCGGACGCCATCCACCGCGGCGGCGGCCAGATCATCCCCACCTGCCGCCGCGCGCTGTACGCCGCCGAGCTGACGGCCAAGCCGCGGCTGTGCGAGCCCGTGTACCTGGTGGAGATCCAGGCCCCTGAGCAGGCGCTGGGCGGCATCTACTCGGGTGCGCCTGGCGCGGTGCTGTCGTGGTGTTGTGCAGGCCTTCTGCCTGGCCTTTTTCTGTGTACCCCGTGCTTCCGGTCCCTGTCGGGGCCTTTGGAAGTCCTGCGGACGGTGTACCTTGACAGCCACGACCAAGCAACTGTCTGAACCTCCCTGCTGGCCCTGCCGCACATCCCTTAACACCCTACACCCGCCC